>NW_027278486.1:0-192033 GCF_030028105.1 Mobula birostris
GGATCAGCTTTGTGTCTGTGGTCTCCAGCCACCAGGCTCCTGGATTAGCTTTGTGTCTGTGGCCTCCAGCCATCGGGCTCCTGGATCAGCTTTGTGTCCATAGCCTGCAGCCATCGGGCTGCTGGATCAGATTTGTGTCTGTGGCCTCCAGCCATCGGGGCTCCTGGATCAGCTTTGTGTCTGTAGCCTGCAGCCATCGGGCTCCTGGATCAGCTTTGTGTCTCATGTCTCCCGCCATCGGTCTCCTGGATCAGCTTTGTGTCTGTGGCCTCCAGCCATCGGGCTCCTGGATCACCTTTGTGTCTGTGGCCTCCAGCCATCGGGCTCCTGGATCAGCGTTTTGTCTGTGGCCTCCAGCCATCGAGCTCCTGGATCAGCTTTGTGTCTGTGGCCACTAACCATCGGGCTGCTGGATCGGCTTTGTGTCTGTGGCCACCAGCCATCGGGCTCCTGGATCAGCTTTGTGTCTGTGGCCTGCAGCCATCGGGCTCCAGGATCAGCTTTGTGTCTGTGGCCTCTAAACATCGAGCCCCTGGATCAGCTTTGTGTCTGCAGCCTGCAGCCATCGGGCTCCTGGATCACCTTTGTGTCTGTGGCCTCCAGCCAACGGGCTCCTGGATCAGCTTTGTGTCTGTGGCCTCCAGACATCAGGATCCTGGAAAAGATTCGTGTCTGTGGCCTACAGCCATCGGATCCTGGATCAGCTTTGTACCTGTAGCCTCCAGCCATCGGGCTCCTGGATCAGCTTTGTGTCTGTGGCTGCAGCCCATCAGGCTCCTGGATCAGCTTTGTGTCTGTGGCTGCAGCCCATCGGGCTCCTGGAACAGCTTTATGTCTGTGGCTGCAGCCCATCGGGCTCCTGGATCAGCTTTGTGTCTGTGGCCTCTAACCATCGGGCTCCTGGATCAGCTTTGTATCTGTGGCCTCTAACTATCGGGCTCCTGGATCAGCTTTGTGTGGGTGGCTGCAGCCATCAGGCTCCAGGATCAGCTTTGTGTCTGTGGCCTCTAACTAATGGGCTCCTGGATCAGCTTTGTATCTGTGGCCTCTAACTATCGGGCTCCTGGATCAGCTTTGTGTCTCTGGTCTCCAGCCATTGGGCTCCTGGATCAGCTTTGTGTCTGTGGCCTGCAGCCATCGGGCTCCAGGATCAGCTTTGTGTCTGTGGCCTCTAAACATCGAGCTCCTGGATCAGCTTTGTGTCTGTAGCCTGCAGCCATCGGGCTCCTGGATCAGCTTTGAGTCTATGGCTTCTAACCATCGGGCTCCTGGATCAGCTTTGTGTCTGTGGCCTCCTGCCATCGGGCTCCTGGATCAGCTTTGTGTCTGTGGCCTCTAACCATCGGGCTCCTGGATCAGCTTTGTATCTGTGGCCTCTAACTATCGGGCTCCTGGATCAGCTTTGTGTCTGTGGCTGCAGCCATCAGGCTCCATGATCAGCTTTGTGTCTGTGGCCTCTTAACATCGAGCTCCTGGATCAGCTTTGTGTCTGTAGCCTGCAGCCATCGGGCTCCTGGATCAGCTTTCTCTCTGTGGCCTCCAGCTATCGGGTTCCTGGATCAACATTGTGTCTGTGTCCTCCAGCCATCGGTCTCCTGGATCAGCAATGTGAATGTGGCTGCAGCCCTTCGGGCTCCTGGATCAGCTTTGTGTCTGTGGTCTCCAGCCATCGGGCTCCTGGATCAGCATTGTGTCTGTGGCCCCCAGCCATCAGGATCCTGGATCAGCTTTGTGTCTTTGGCCTCCAGCCAGAGGGCTCCTGGATCAGCTTTGTGTCTGTGGCCTGCAGCCATCGGGCTCCTGGATCAGCTTCGTGTCTGTGGCCTCTAGCCATCGCGATCCAGGATAATCTTTGTGTCTGTGGCCTCTAACCATCGGGCTCCTGGATCAGCTTTGTACCTGTAGCCTGCAGCCATCGGGCTCCTGGATCAGCTTTGTGTCTGTGGCTGCAGCCCATCAGGCTCCTGGATCAGCTTTGTGTCTGTGGCTGCAGCCCATCGGGCTCCTGGAACAGCTTTATGTCTGTGGCTGCAGCCCATCGGGCTCCTGGATCAGCTTTGTGTCTGTGGCCTCTAACCATCGGGCTCCTGGATCAGCTTTGTATCTGTGGCCTCTAACTATCGGGCTCCTGGATCAGCTTTGTGTGGGTGGCTGCAGCCATCAGGCTCCAGGATCAGCTTTGTGTCTGTGGCCTCTAACTAATGGGCTCCTGGATCAGCTTTGTATCTGTGGCCTCTAACTATCGGGCTCCTGGATCAGCTTTGTGTCTCTGGTCTCCAGCCATTGGGCTCCTGGATCAGCTTTGTGTCTGTGGCCTGCAGCCATCGGGCTCCAGGATCAGCTTTGTGTCTGTGGCCTCTAAACATCGAGCTCCTGGATCAGCTTTGTGTCTGTAGCCTGCAGCCATCGGGCTCCTGGATCAGCTTTGAGTCTATGGCTTCTAACCATCGGGCTCCTGGATCAGCTTTGTGTCTGTGGCCTCCTGCCATCGGGCTCCTGGATCAGCTTTGTGTCTGTGGCCTCCAGCCATTGGGCTCCTGGATCAGCTTTGTGCCTGTGGCTCTAAACATCGGGCTCCTGGATCAGCTTTGTGTCTATGGCTTCTAACCATCGGGCTCCTGGATCAGTTTTGTGTCTGTGGCCTCCTGCCATCGGGCTCCTGGATCAGCTTTGTGTCTGTGGCCTGCAGCCATCGGGCTCCTGGATCAGCTTTATGTCTGTGGCCTACAGCCATCGGCCTCCTGGATCAGCTTTGTGTCTGTGGCCTCCAGCCAGTGGGTTCCTGGATCAGCTTTGTGTCTGTGGCCTGCAGCCAAGTGCCTCCTGGATCAGCTTCGTGCCTGTGGCCTCCAGCCATCGGCCTCCTGAATCAGCTTTGCGTCTATGGCCTCCAGCTATCGCGCTCCTGGATCAGCTTTGTGTCTGTGGCTGCAGCACATCAGGCTCCTGGATCAGCTTTGTGTCTGTGGTCTCCAGCCACCAGGCTCCTGGATTAGCTTTGTGTCTGTGGCCTCCAGCCATCGGGCTCCTGGATCAGCTTTGTGTCCATAGCCTGCAGCCATCGGGCTGCTGGATCAGATTTGTGTCTGTGGCCTCCAGCCATCGGGCTCCTGGATCAGCTTTGTGTCTGTAGCCTGCAGCCATCGGGCTCCTGGATCAGCTTTGTGTCTCATGTCTCCCGCCATCGGTCTCCTGGATCAGCTTTGTGTCTGTGGCCTCCAGCCATCGGGCTCCTGGATCACCTTTGTGTCTGTGGCCTCCAGCCATCGGGCTCCTGGATCAGCGTTTTGTCTGTGGCCTCCAGCCATCGAGCTCCTGGATCAGCTTTGTGTCTGTGGCCACTAACCATCGGGCTGCTGGATCGGCTTTGTGTCTGTGGCCACCAGCCATCGGGCTCCTGGATCAGCTTTGTGTCTGTGGCCTGCAGCCATCGGGCTCCAGGATCAGCTTTGTGTCTGTGGCCTCTAAACATCGAGCCCCTGGATCAGCTTTGTGTCTGCAGCCTGCAGCCATCGGGCTCCTGGATCACCTTTGTGTCTGTGGCCTCCAGCCAACGGGCTCCTGGATCAGCTTTGTGTCTGTGGCCTCCAGACATCAGGATCCTGGAAAAGATTCGTGTCTGTGGCCTACAGCCATCGGATCCTGGATCAGCTTTGTACCTGTAGCCTCCAGCCATCGGGCTCCTGGATCAGCTTTGTGTCTGTGGCTGCAGCCCATCAGGCTCCTGGATCAGCTTTGTGTCTGTGGCTGCAGCCCATCGGGCTCCTGGAACAGCTTTATGTCTGTGGCTGCAGCCCATCGGGCTCCTGGATCAGCTTTGTGTCTGTGGCCTCTAACCATCGGGCTCCTGGATCAGCTTTGTATCTGTGGCCTCTAACTATCGGGCTCCTGGATCAGCTTTGTGTGGGTGGCTGCAGCCATCAGGCTCCAGGATCAGCTTTGTGTCTGTGGCCTCTAACTAATGGGCTCCTGGATCAGCTTTGTATCTGTGGCCTCTAACTATCGGGCTCCTGGATCAGCTTTGTGTCTCTGGTCTCCAGCCATTGGGCTCCTGGATCAGCTTTGTGTCTGTGGCCTGCAGCCATCGGGCTCCAGGATCAGCTTTGTGTCTGTGGCCTCTAAACATCGAGCTCCTGGATCAGCTTTGTGTCTGTAGCCTGCAGCCATCGGGCTCCTGGATCAGCTTTGAGTCTATGGCTTCTAACCATCGGGCTCCTGGATCAGCTTTGTGTCTGTGGCCTCCTGCCATCGGGCTCCTTGATCAGCTTTGTGTCTGTGGCCTCCAGCCATTGGGCTCCTGGATCAGCTTTGTGCCTGTGGCTCTAAACATCGGGCTCCTGGATCAGCTTTGTGTCTATGGCTTCTAACCATCGGGCTCCTGGATCAGTTTTGTGTCTGTGGCCTCCTGCCATCGGGCTCCTGGATCAGCTTTGTGTCTGTGGCCTGCAGCCATCGGGCTCCTGGATCAGCTTTATGTCTGTGGCCTACAGCCATCGGCCTCCTGGATCAGCTTTGTGTCTGTGGCCTCCAGCCAGTGGGTTCCTGGATCAGCTTTGTGTCTGTGGCCTGCAGCCAAGTGCCTCCTGGATCAGCTTCGTGCCTGTGGCCTCCAGCCATCGGCCTCCTGAATCAGCTTTGCGTCTATGGCCTCCAGCTATCGCGCTCCTGGATCAGCTTTGTGTCTGTGGCTGCAGCACATCAGGCTCCTGGATCAGCTTTGTGTCTGTGGTCTCCAGCCACCAGGCTCCTGGATTAGCTTTGTGTCTGTGGCCTCCAGCCATCGGGCTCCTGGATCAGCATTGTGTCCATAGCCTGCAGCCATCGGGCTGCTGGATCAGATTTGTGTCTGTGGCCTCCAGCCATCGGGCTCCTGGATCAGCTTTGTGTCTGTAGCCTGCAGCCATCGGGCTCCTGGATCAGCTTTGTGTCTCATGTCTCCCGCCATCGGTCTCCTGGATCAGCTTTGTGTCTGTGGCCTCCAGCCATCGGGCTCCTGGATCACCTTTGTGTCTGTGGCCTCCAGCCATCGGGCTCCTGGATCAGCGTTTTGTCTGTGGCCTCCAGCCATCGAGCTCCTGGATCAGCTTTGTGTCTGTGGCCACTAACCATCGGGCTGCTGGATCGGCTTTGTGTTTGTGGCCACCAGCCATCGGGCTCCTGGATCAGCTTTGTGTCTGTGGCCTGCAGCCATCGGGCTCCAGGATCAGCTTTGTGTCTGTGGCCACTAAACATCGAGCCCCTGGATCAGCTTTGTGTCTGCAGCCTGCAGCCATCGGGCTCCTGGATCACCTTTGTGTCTGTGGCCTCCAGCCAACGGGCTCCTGGATCAGCTTTGTGTCTGTGGCCTCCAGACATCAGGATCCTGGAAAAGATTCATGTCTGTGGCCTACAGCCATCGGATCCTGGATCAGCTTTGTACCTGTAGCCTCCAGCCATCGGGCTCCTGGATCAGCTTTGTGTCTGTGGCTGCAGCCCATCAGGCTCCTGGATCAGCTTTGTGTCTGTGGCTGCAGCCCATCGGGCTCCTGGAACAGCTTTATGTCTGTGGCTGCAGCCCATCGGGCTCCTGGATCAGCTTTGTGTCTGTGGCCTCTAACCATCGGGCTCCTGGATCAGCTTTGTATCTGTGGCCTCTAACTATCGGGCTCCTGGATCAGCTTTGTGTGGGTGGCTGCAGCCATCAGGCTCCAGGATCAGCTTTGTGTCTGTGGCCTCTAACTAATGGGCTCCTGGATCAGCTTTGTGTCTCTGGTCTCCAGCCATTGGGCTCCTGGATCAGCTTTGTGTCTGTGGCCTGCAGCCATCGGGCTCCTGGATCAGCTTTGAGTCTATGGCTTCTAACCATCGGGCTCCTGGATCAGCTTTGTGTCTGTGGCCTCCAGCCATTGGGCTCCTGGATCAGCTTTGTGCCTGTGGCTCTAAACATCGGGCTCCTGGATCAGCTTTGTGTCTATGGCTTCTAACCATCGGGCTCCTGGATCAGTTTTGTGTCTGTGGCCTCCTGCCATCGGGCTCCTGGATCAGCTTTGTGTCTGTGGCCTGCAGCCATCGGGCTCCTGGATCAGCTTTATGTCTGTGGCCTACAGCCATCGGCCTCCTGGATCAGCTTTGTGTCTGTGGCCTCCAGCCAGTGGGTTCCTGGATCAGCTTTGTGTCTGTGGCCTGCAGCCAAGTGCCTCCTGGATCAGCTTCGTGCCTGTGGCCTCCAGCCATCGGCCTCCTGAATCAGCTTTGCGTCTATGGCCTCCAGCTATCGCGCTCCTGGATCAGCTTTGTGTCTGTGGCTGCAGCACATCAGGCTCCTGGATCAGCTTTGTGTCTGTGGTCTCCAGCCACCAGGCTCCTGGATTAGCTTTGTGTCTGTGGCCTCCAGCCATCGGGCTCCTGGATCAGCTTTGTGTCCATAGCCTGCAGCCATCGGGCTGCTGGATCAGATTTGTGTCTGTGGCCTCCAGCCATCGGGCTCCTGGATCAGCTTTGTGTCTGTAGCCTGCAGCCATCGGGCTCCTGGATCAGCTTTGTGTCTCATGTCTCCCGCCATCGGTCTCCTGGATCAGCTTTGTGTCTGTGGCCTCCAGCCATCGGGCTCCTGGATCAGCTTTGTGTCTGTGGCCTCCAGCCATCGGGCTCCTGGATCAGCGTTTTGTCTGTGGCCTCCAGCCATCGAGCTCCTGGATCAGCTTTGTGTCTGTGGCCACTAACCATCGGGCTGCTGGATCGGCTTTGTGTTTGTGGCCACCAGCCATCGGGCTCCTGGATCAGCTTTGTGTCTGTGGCCTGCAGCCATCGGGCTCCAGGATCAGCTTTGTGTCTGTGGCCTCTAAACATCGAGCCCCTGGATCAGCTTTGTGTCTGCAGCCTGCAGCCATCGGGCTCCTGGATCACCTTTGTGTCTGTGGCCTCCAGCCAACGGGCTCCTGGATCAGCTTTGTGTCTGTGGCCTCCAGACATCAGGATCCTGGATAAGATTCGTGTCTGTGGCCTACAGCCATCGGATCCTGGATCAGCTTTGCGTCTGTGGCCTCCAGCCAGTGGGTTCCTGGATCAGCTTTGTGTCTGTGGCCTGCAGCCATTAGCCTCCTGGATCAGCTTCGTGTCTGTGGTCTCCAGCCATCGGCCTCCTGATTCAGCTTTGTGTCTATGGCCTCCAGCTATCGCGCTCCTGGATCAGCTTTGTGTCTGTGGCTGCAGCACATCAGGCTCCTGGATCAGCTTTGTGTCTGTGGCCTATAGCCATCGGGCTCCTGGATCAGCTTCGTGTCTGTGGCCTCTAGCCATCGCGATCCAGGATAATCTTTGTGTCTGTGGCCTCTAACCATCGGGCTCCTGGATCAGCTTTGTACCTGTAGCCTCCAGCCATCGGGCTCCTGGATCAGCTTTGTGTCTGTGGCTGCAGCCCATCATGCTCCTGGATCAGCTTTGTGTCTGTGGCTGCAGCCCATCGGGCTCCTGGATCAGCTTTATGTCTGTGGCCTGCAGCCATCGGGCTCCTGGATCAGCTATGTGTCTGTGGCCTCTAAACAACGGGCTCCTGGATCAGCTTTGTGTCTGTGGCCTCCAGTCATCGGGCTCCTGGATCAGCATTTTGTCTGTGGCCTCCAGCCATCAGGATACTGGATCAGCTTTGTGTCTGTGTACTACAGCCAGTGGGCTCCTGGAACAGCTTTGTGTCTGTGGCCTGCAGCCATCGGGCTCCTGGATCAGCTTTGTGTCTGTGGCCTCTAACCATCGCGATCCAGGATAATCTTTGTGTCTGTGGCCTCTAAACATCGGGCTCCTGGATCAGCTTTGTATCTGCAGCCTCCAACCATCGGGCTCCTGGATCAGCTTTGTGTCTCTGGCTGCAGCCCATTGGGCTCCTGGATCAGCTTTGTGTCTGTGGCTGCAGCCCATCGGGCTCCTGGATCAGCTTTATGTCTGTGGCTGCAGCCCATCGGGCTCCTGGATCAGCTTTGTGTCTGTGGCCTCTAACCATCGGGCTCCTGGATCAGCTTTGTATCTGTGGCCTCTAACTATCGGGCTCCAGGATCAGCTTTGTGTCTCTGGTCTCCAGCCATTGGGCTCTTGGATCAGCTTTGTGTCTGTGGCCTGCAGCCATCGGGCTCCAGGATCAGCTTTGTGTCTGTGGCCTCTAAACCTCGAGTTCCTGGATCAGCTTTGTGTCTGTAGCCTGCTGCCATCGGGCTCCTGAATCAGCTTTGTGTCTCTGGCCTCCAGCCATCGGGCAACAGGATCAGCTTTGTGTCTGTGGCCTCCAGCCATCGGGCTCCTGGAACAGCATTGTGTCTGTGGCCTCCAGCCATCAGGATCCTGGATCAGCTTTGTGTCTGTGGCTTCCAGCCAATGGGCTCCTGGATCAGCTTTGTGTCTGTGGCCTGCAGCCATCGGGCTCCTGGATCATCTTTATGTCTGTGGCCTACAGCCATCGGCCTCCTGGATCAGCTTTGTGTCTGTGGCCTCCAGCCAGTGGGTTCCTGGATCAGCTTTGTGTCTGTGGCCTGCAGCCATTAGCCTCCTGGATCAGCTTCGTGTCTGTGGCCTCCAGCCATCGGCCTCCTGAATCAGCTTTGCGTCTATGGCCTCCAGCTATCGCGCTCCTGGATCAGCTTTGTGTCTGTGGCTGCAGCACATCAGGCTCCTGGATCAGCTTTGTGTCTGTGGTCTCCAGCCACCAGGCTCCTGGATTAGCTTTGTGTCTGTGGCTTCCAGCCATTGGGCTCCTGGATCAGCTTTGTGTCTGTAGACTGCAGCCATCGGGCTCCTGGATCAGCTTTGTGTATGTGGTCTCCAGCCATCGGGCTCCTGGATCAGCTTTGTGTCTCTGGTCTCCAGCCATCGGTCTCCTGGATCAGCTTTGTGTCTGTGGCCTCCAGCCATCAGGATCCTGTAGCAGTTTTGTGTCTGTGGCCTGCAGCCATCGGGCTCCTGGATCAGCTTTGTATCTTTGGCCTCCAGCCATCGGGCTCTTGGATCAGCTTTGTTTCTGTGGCTTCCAGCCATTGGGCTCCTGGATCAGCTTTGTGTCTGTGGCCTCCAGCCATCGGGCTCCTGGATCAGCGTTTTGTCTGTGGCCTCCAGCCATCGAGCTCCTGGATCAGCTTTGTGTCTGTGGCCTCTAACCATCGGGCTGCTGGATCAGCTTTGTGTCTGTGGCCACCAGCCATCGGGCTCCTGGATCAGCTATGTGTCTGTGGCCTCTAAACATCGGGCTCCTGGATCAGCTTTGTGTCTGTGGCCTCCAGCCATCGGGCTCCTGGATCAGCATTTTGTCTGTGGCCTCCAGCCATCAGGATCCTGGATCAGCTTTGTGTCTGTGGACTCCAGCGAGTGGGCTCCTGGATTAGCTTTGTGTCTGTGGCCTGCACCCATCGGGCTCCTGGATCAGCTTTGTGTCTGTGGCCTCTAACCATCGCGATCCAGCATAATCTTTGTGTCTGTGGCCTCTAAGCATCGGGCTCCTGGATCAGCTTTTTATCTGTAACCTCCAGCCATCGGGCTCCTGGATCAGCTTTGTGTCTGTGGCTGCAGCCCATCGGGCTCCTGGATCAGCTTTGTGTCTGTGGCTGCAGCCCATCGGGCTCCTGGATCAGCTTTATGTCTGTGGCTGCAGCCCATCGGGCTCCTGGATCAGCTTTGTGTCTGTGACCTCTAACCATCGGGCTCCTGGATCAGCTTTGTATCTGTGGCCTCTAACTATCGGGCTCCTGGATCAGCTTTGTGTCTGTGGCTGCAGCCCATCGGGCTCCTGGATCAGATTTGTGTCTGTGGCTGCAGCCATCAGGCTCCATGATCAGCTTTGTGTCTGTGGCCTCTAAACATCGAGCTCCTGGATCAGCTTTGTGTCTGTAGCCTGCAGCCATCGGGCTCCTGGATCAGCTTTGTGTCTGTTACCTCCAGCTATGGGGCTCCTGGATCAGCTTTGTGTCTGTGGCCTCCTGCCATCGGGCGCCTGGATCAGCTTTGTGTCTGTGGCTGCACCCCATCGGGCTCCTGGATCAACTTTGTGTCGGTGGCCTCCAGCTATCGGGTTCCTGGATCAACATTGTGTCTGTGTCCTCCAGCCATCGGGCTCCTGGATCAGCAATGTGAATGTGGCTGCAGCCCTTCAGGCTCCTGGATCAGCTTTGTGTCTGTGGTCTCCAGCCATCGGGCTCCTGGATCAGCATTGTGTCTGTGGCCCCCAGCCATCAGGATCCTGGATCAGCTTTGTGTCTTTGGCCTCCAGCCAGAGGGCTCCTGGATCAGATTCGTGTCTGTGGCCTGCAGCCATCGGGCTCCTGGATCAGCTTCGTGTCTGTGGCCTCTAGCCATCGCGATCCAGGATAATCTTTGTGTCTGTGGCCTCTAACCATCGGGCTCCTGGATCAGCTTTGTACCTGTAGCCTCCAGCCATCGGGCTCCTGGATCAGCTTTGTGTCTGTGGCTGCAGCCCATCAGGCTCCTGGATCAGCTTTGTGTCTGTGGCTGCAGCCCATCGGGCTCCTGGATCAGCTTTATGTCTGTGGCTGCAGCCCATCGGGCTCCTGGATCAGCTTTGTGTCTGTGGCCTCTAACCATCGGGCTCCTGGATCAGCTTTGTATCTGTGGCCTCTAACTATCGGGCTCCTGGATCAGCTTTGTGTGGGTGGCTGCAGCCATCAGGCTCCAGGATCAGCTTTGTGTCTGTGGCCTCTAACTAATGGGCTCCTGGATCAGCTTTGTATCTGTGGCCTCTAACTATCGGGCTCCTGGATCAGCTTTGTGTCTCTGGTCTCCAGCCATTGGGCTCCTGGATCAGCTTTGTGTCTGTGGCCTGCAGCCATCGGGCTCCAGGATCAGCTTTGTGTCTGTGGCCTCTAAACATCGAGCTCCTGGATCAGCTTTGTGTCTGTAGCCTGCAGCCATCGGGCTCCTGGATCAGCTTTGAGTCTATGGCTTCTAACCATCGGGCTCCTGGATCAGCTTTGTGTCTGTGGCCTCCAGGTATCGGGCTCCTGGATCAGCTTTGTGTCTGTGGCCTCCAGCTATCGGGCTCCTGGATCAGCTTTGTGTCTGTGGCTGCAGCCCATCGGGCTCCTGGATCAGCTTTGTGTCTGTGGCCTCCAGCCATTGGGCTCCTGGATCAGCTTTGTGCCTGTGGCTCTAAACATCGGGCTCCTGGATCAGCTTTGTGTCTATGGCTTCTAACCATCGGGCTCCTGGATCAGCTTTGTGTCTGTGGCCTCCTGCCATCGGGCTCCTGGATCAGCTTTGTGTCTGTGGCCTGCAGCCATCGGGCTCCTGGATCAGCTTTATGTCTGTGGCTTACAGCCATCGGCCTCCTGGATCAGCTTTGTGTCTGTGGCCTCCAGCCAGTGGGTTCCTGGATCAGCTTTGTGTCTGTGGCCTGCAGCCATTAGCCTCCAGGATCAGCTTTGTGTCTGTGGCCTCCAGCCATCGGCCTCCTGAATCAGCTTTGCGTCTATGGCCTCCAGCTATCGGGCTCCTGGATCAGCTTTGTGTCTGTGGCTGCAGCCCATCGGGCTCCTGGATCAACTTTGTGTATGTGGTCTCCAGCCATCGGGCTCCTGGATCAGCTTTGTGTCTGTAGCCTGCAGCCATCGGACTCCTGGATCAGCTTTGTGTATGTGGTCTCCAGCCATTAGCCTCCTGGATCAGCTTTGTGTCTGTGGCCTCCAGCCATCGGGCTCCTGGATCAGCGTTTTGTCTGTGGCCTCCAGCCATCGAGCTCCTGGATCAGCTTTGTGTCTGTGGCCTCTAACCATCGGGCTGCTGGATCGGCTTTGTGTCTGTGGCCACCAGCCATCGGGCTCCTGGATCAGCTTTGTGTCTGTGGCCTGCAGCCATCGGGCTCCAGGATCAGCTTTGTGTCTGTGGCCTCTAAACATCGAGCTCCTGGATCAGCTTTGTGTCTGTAGCCTGCAGCCATCGGGCTCCTGGATCACCTTTGTGTCTGTGGCCTCCAGCCAACGGGCTCCTGGATCAGCTTTGTGTCTGTGGCCTCCAGACATCAGGATCCTGGATAAGATTCGTGTCTGTGGCCTACAGCCATCGGATCCTGGATCAGCTTTGTGTCTGTGGCCTCCAGCCAGTGGGTTCCTGGATCAGCTTTGTGTCTGTGGCCTGCAGCCATTAGCCTCCTGGATCAGCTTCGTGTCTGTGGCCTCCAGCCATCGGCCTCCTGATTCAGCTTTGTGTCTATGGCCTCCAGCTATCGCGCTCCTGGATCAGCTTTGTGTCTGTGGCTGCAGCACATCAGGCTCCTGGATTAGCTTTGTGTCTGTGGCCTCCAGCCATCGGGCTCCTGGATCAGCTTTGTGTCTGTAGCCTGCAGCCATCGGGCTCCTGGATCAGCTTTGTGTATGTGGTCTCCAGCCATCGGGCTCCTGGATCAGCTTTGTGTCTCTGGTGTCCAGCCATCGGGCTCCTGGATCAGCTTTGTGTCTGTGGCCTGAAGGCATCGGGCTCCTGGATCAGCTTTGTGTCTGTGGTCTCCAGCCATCAGGCTCCTGTAGCAGTTTTGTGTCTGTGGCCTGCAGCCATCGGGCTCCTGGATCAGCTTTGTATCTTTGGCCTCCAGCCATCGGGCTCTTGGATCAGCTTTGTTTCTGTGGTTTCCAGCCATTGGGCTCCTGGATCAGCTTTGTGTCTGTGGCCTCCAGCCATCGGGCTCCTGGATCAGCGTTTTGTCTGTGGCCTCCAGCCATCGAGCTCCTGGATCAGCTTTGTGTCTGTGGCCTCTAACCATCGGGCTGCTCGATCAGCTTTGTGTCTGTGGCCACCAGCCATCGGGCTCCTGTATCAGCTTTGTGTCTGTGGCATCCAGCCATCGGGCTCCTGGATCAGCTTTCTTTCTCTGCTCTCCAGCCACTGGGCTCCTGGATCAGCTTTGTGTCTGTGGCCTGCAGCCATCAGGATCCTGGATCAGCTTTGTGTCTGTGGACTCCAGCGAGTGGGCTCCTTGATTAGCTTTGTGTCTGTGGCCTGCACCCATCGGGCTCCTGGATCGACTTTGTGTCTGTGGCCTCTAACCATCGCGATCCAGCATTATCTTTGTGTCTGTGGCCTCTAAGCATGGGGCTCCTGGATCAGCTTTTTATCTGTAGCCTCCAGACATCGGGCTCCTGGATCAGCTTTTTGTCTGTGGCTGCAGCCCATCGGGCTCCTGGATCAGCTTTGTGTCTGTGGCTGCAGCCCATCGGGCTCCTGGATCAGCTTTATGTCTGTGGCTGCAGCCCATCGGGCTCCTGGATCAGCTTTGTATCTGTGGCCTCTAACTATCGGGTTCCTGGATCAGCTTTGTGTCTGTGGCTGCAGCCCATCGGGCTCCTGGATCAGATTTGTGTCTGTGGCTGCAGCCATCAGGCTCCATGATCAGCTTTGTGTCTGTGGCCTCTAAACATCGAGCTCCTGGATCAGCTTTGTGTCTGTAGCCTGCAGCCATCGGGCTCCTGGATCAGCTTTGTGTCTGTGGCCTCCTGACATCGGGCGCCTGGATCAGCTTTGTGTCTGTGGCTGTACCCCATCGGGCTCCTGGATCAACTTTGTGTCTGTGGCCTCCAGCTATCGGGTTCCTGGATCAACATTGTGTCTGTGTCCTCCAGCCATCGGGCTCCTGGATCAGCAATGTGAATGTGGCTGCAGCCCTTCGGGCTCCTGGATCAGCTTTGTGCCTGTGGACTCCAGCCAGTGGGCTCCTGAGTCAGCTTTGTGTCTGTGGCCTACAGCCATCGGGCTCCTGGATCAGCTTCGTGTCTGTGGCCTCCAGCCATCGCGATCCAGGATAATCTTTGTGTCTCTGGCCTCTAACCATCGGGCTCCTGGATCAGCTTTGTACCTGTAGCCTCCAGCCATCGGGCTCCTGGATCAGCTTTGTATCTGTGGCCTCTAACAATCTGGCTCCTGGATCAGCGTTTTGTCTGTGGCCTCCAGCCATCGAGCTCCTGGATCAGCTTTGTGTCTGTGGCCACTAACCATCGGGCTGCTGGATCGGCTTTGTGTTTGTGGCCACCAGCCATCGGGCTCCTGGATCAGCTTTGTGTCTGTGGCCTGCAGCCATCGGGCTCCAGGATCAGCTTTGTGTCTGTGGCCTCTAAACATCGAGCCCCTGGATCAGCTTTGTGTCTGCAGCCTGCAGCCATCGGGCTCCTGGATCACCTTTGTGTCTGTGGCCTCCAGCCAACGGGCTCCTGGATCAGCTTTGTGTCTGTGGCCTCCAGACATCAGGATCCTGGAAAAGATTCGTGTCTGTGGCCTACAGCCATCGGATCCTGGATCAGCTTTGTACCTGTAGCCTCCAGCCATCGGGCTCCTGGATCAGCTTTGTGTCTGTGGCTGCAGCCCATCAGGCTCCTGGATCAGCTTTGTGTCTGTGGCTGCAGCCCATCGGGCTCCTGGAACAGCTTTATGTCTGTGGCTGCAGCCCATCGGGCTCCTGGATCAGCTTTGTGTCTGTGGCCTCTAACCATCGGGCTCCTGGATCAGCTTTGTATCTGTGGCCTCTAACTATCGGGCTCCTGGATCAGCTTTGTGTGGGTGGCTGCAGCCATCAGGCTCCAGGATCAGCTTTGTGTCTGTGGCCTCTAACTAATGGGCTCCTGGATCAGCTTTGTGTCTCTGGTCTCCAGCCATTGGGCTCCTGGATCAGCTTTGTGTCTGTGGCCTGCAGCCATCGGGCTCCTGGATCAGCTTTGAGTCTATGGCTTCTAACCATCGGGCTCCTGGATCAGCTTTGTGTCTGTGGCCTCCAGCCATTGGGCTCCTGGATCAGCTTTGTGCCTGTGGCTCTAAACATCGGGCTCCTGGATCAGCTTTGTGTCTATGGCTTCTAACCATCGGGCTCCTGGATCAGTTTTGTGTCTGTGGCCTCCTGCCATCGGGCTCCTGGATCAGCTTTGTGTCTGTGGCCTGCAGCCATCGGGCTCCTGGATCAGCTTTATGTCTGTGGCCTACAGCCATCGGCCTCCTGGATCAGCTTTGTGTCTGTGGCCTCCAGCCAGTGGGTTCCTGGATCAGCTTTGTGTCTGTGGCCTGCAGCCAAGTGCCTCCTGGATCAGCTTCGTGCCTGTGGCCTCCAGCCATCGGCCTCCTGAATCAGCTTTGCGTCTATGGCCTCCAGCTATCGCGCTCCTGGATCAGCTTTGTGTCTGTGGCTGCAGCACATCAGGCTCCTGGATCAGCTTTGTGTCTGTGGCCTCCAGCCATCGGGCTCCTGGATCAGCTTTGTGTCCATAGCCTGCAGCCATCGGGCTGCTGGATCAGATTTGTGTCTGTGGCCTCCAGCCATCGGGCTCCTGGATCAGCTTTGTGTCTGTAGCCTGCAGCCATCGGGCTCCTGGATCAGCTTTGTGTCTCATGTCTCCCGCCATCGGTCTCCTGGATCAGCTTTGTGTCTGTGGCCTCCAGCCATCGGGCTCCTGGATCAGCTTTGTGTCTGTGGCCTCCAGTCATCGGGCTCCTGGATCAGCGTTTTGTCTGTGGCCTCCAGCCATCGAGCTCCTGGATCAGCTTTGTGTCTGTGGCCACTAACCATCGGGCTGCTGGATCGGCTTTGTGTTTGTGGCCACCAGCCATCGGGCTCCTGGATCAGCTTTGTGTCTGTGGCCTGCAGCCATCGGGCTCCAGGATCAGCTTTGTGTCTGTGGCCTCTAAACATCGAGCCCCTGGATCAGCTTTGTGTCTGCAGCCTGCAGCCATCGGGCTCCTGGATCACCTTTGTGTCTGTGGCCTCCAGCCAACGGGCTCCTGGATCAGCTTTGTGTCTGTGGCCTCCAGACATCAGGATCCTGGATAAGATTCGTGTCTGTGGCCTACAGCCATCGGATCCTGGATCAGCTTTGTGTCTGTGGCCTCCAGCCAGTGGGTTCCTGGATCAGCTTTGTGTCTGTGGCCTGCAGCCATTAGCCTCCTGGATCAGCTTCGTGTCTGTGGTCTCCAGCCATCGGCCTCCTGATTCAGCTTTGTGTCTATGGCCTCCAGCTATCGCGCTCCTGGATCAGCTTTGTGTCTGTGGCTGCAGCACATCAGGCTCCTGGATCAGCTTTGTGTCTGTGGCCTACAGCCATCGGGCTCCTGGATCAGCTTCGTGTCTGTGGCCTCTAGCCATCGCGATCCAGGATAATCTTTGTGTCTGTGGCCTCTAACCATCGGGCTCCTGGATCAGCTTTGTACCTGTAGCCTCCAGCCATCGGGCTCCTGGATCAGCTTTGTGTCTGTGGCTGCAGCCCATCATGCTCCTGGATCAGCTTTGTGTCTCTGGCTGCAGCCCATCGGGCTCCTGGATCAGCTTTATGTCTGTGGCTGCAGCCCATCGGGCTCCTGGATCAGCTTTGTGTCTGTGGCCTCTAACCATCGGGCTCCTGGATCAGCTTTGTATCTGTGGCCTCTAACTATCGGGCTCCTGGATCAGCTTTGTGTGGGTGGCTGCAGCCATCAGGCTCCAGGATCAGCTTTGTGTCTGTGGCCTCTAACTATCGGGCTCCTGGATCAGCTTTGTATCTGTGGCCTCTAACTATCGGGCTCCTGGATCAGCTTTGTGTCGGTGGCTGCAGCCATCGGGCTCCTGGATCAGCTTTGTGTCTGTGGCTGCAGCCATCAGGCTCTAGGATCAGCTTTGTGTCTGTGGCCTCTAAACATCGAGCTCCTGGATCAGCTTTGTGTCAGTAGCCTGCAGCCATCGGGCTCATGGATCAGCTTTGTGTCTATGGCTTCTAACCATCGGGCTCTTGGATCAGCTTTGTGTCTGTGGCCTCCTGCCATCGGGCTCCTGGATCACCTTTGTGTCTGTGGCTGCAGCCCATCGGGCTCCTGGATCAGCTTTGTGTCTGTGGCCTCCAGCCATTGGGCTCCTGGATCAGCTTTGTGCCTGTGGCTCTAAACATCGGGCTCCTGGATCAGCTTTGTGTCTCTGGTCTCCAGCCATTGGGCTCCTGGATCAGCTATGTGTCTGTGGCCTCTAAACATCGGGCTCCTGGATCAGCTTTGTGTCTGTGGCCTGCAGCCATCGGGCTCCAGGATCAGCTTTGTGTCTGTGGCCTCTAAACATCGAGCTCCTGGATCAGCTTTGTGTCTGTAGCCTGCAGCCATCGGGCTCCTGGATCAGCTTTGAGTCTATGGCTTCTAACCATCGGGCTCCTGGATCAGCTTTGTGTCTGAGGCCTCCTGCCATCGGGCTCCTGGATCAGCTTTGTGTCTGTGGCCTCCAGCTATCGGGCTCCTGGATCAGCTTTGTGTTTGTGGCTGCAGCCCATCGGGCTCCTGGATCAGCTTTGTATCTGTGGCCTCCAGCCACTGGGCTCCTGGATCAGCTTTGTGCCTGTGGCTCTAAACATCGGGCTCCTGGATCGGCTTTGTGTCTATGGCTTCTAACCATCGGGCTCCTGGATCAGCTTTGTGTCTGTGGCCTCCTGCCATCGGGCTCCCGGATCAGCTTTGTGTCTGTGGCCTGCAGCCATCGGGCTCCTGGATCAGCTTTATGTCTGTGGCCTACAGCAATCGGCCTCCTGGATCAGCTTTGTGTCTGTGGCCTCCAGCCAGTGGGTTCCTGGATCAGCTTTGTGTCTGTGGCCTGCAGCCATTAGCCTCCTGGATCAGCTTCGTGTCTGTGGCCTCCAGCCATCGGCCTCCTGAATCAGCTTTGCGTCTATGGCCTCCAGCTATCGCGCTCATGGATCAGCTTTGTGTCTGTGGCTGCAGCCCACCGGGCTCCTGGATCAGCTTTGTGTCTCATGTCTCCAGCCATCGGTCTCCTGGATCAGCTTTGTGTCTGTGGCCTCCAGCCATCAGGCTCCTGTAGCAGTTTTGTGTCTGTGGCCTGCAGCCATCGGGCTCCTGGATCAGGTTTGTATCTTTGGCCTCCAGCCATCGGGCTCCTGGATCAGCGTTTTGTCTGTGGCCTCCAGCCATCGAGCTCCTGGATCAGCTTTGTGTCTGTGGCCTCTAACCATCGGGCTGCTGGATCGGCTTTGTGTCTGTGGCCACCAGCCATCGGGCTCCTGGATCAGCTTTCTGTCTGTGGCATCCAGCCATCGGGCTCCTGGATCAGCTATGTGTCTGTGGCCTCTAAACATCGGGCTCCTGGATCAGCTTTGTGTCTGTGGCTGCAGCCATCAGGCTCTAGGATCAGCTTTGTGTCTGTGGCCTCTAAACATCGAGCTCCTGGATCAGCTTTGTGTCAGTAGCCTGCAGCCATCGGGCTCATGGATCAGCTTTGTGTCTATGGCTTCTAACCATCGGGCTCTTGGATCAGCTTTGTGTCTGTGGCCTCCTGCCATCGGGCTCCTGGATCAGCTTTGTGTCTGTGGCTGCAGCCCATCGGGCTCCTGGATCAGCTTTGTGTCTGTGGCCTCCAGCCATTGGGCTCCTGGATCAGCTTTGTGCCTGTGGCTGTAAACATCGGGCTCCTGGATCAGCTTTGTGTCTCTGGTCTCCAGCCATTGGGCTCCTGGATCAGCTATGTGTCTGTGGCCTCTAAACATCGGGCTCCTGGATCAGCTTTGTGTCTGTGGCCTGCAGCCATCGGGCTCCAGGATCAGCTTTGTGTCTGTGGCCTCTAAACATCGAGCTCCTGGATCAGCTTTGTGTCTGTAGCCTGCAGCCATCGGGCTCCTGGATCAGCTTTGAGTCTATGGCTTCTAACCATCGGGCTCCTGGATCAGCTTTGTGTCTGAGGCCTCCTGCCATCGGGCTCCTGGAACAGCTTTGTGTCTGTGGCCTCCAGCTATCGGGCTCCTGGATCAGCTTTGTGTTTGTGGCTGCAGCCCATCGGGCTCCTGGATCAGCTTTGTATCTGTGGCCTCCAGCCACTGGGCTCCTGGATCAGCTTTGTGCCTGTGGCTCTAAACATCGGGCTCCTGGATCGGCTTTGTGTCTATGGCTTCTAACCATCGGGCTCCTGGATCAGCTTTGTGTCTGTGGCCTCCTGCCATCGGGCTCCCGGATCAGCTTTGTGTCTGTGGCCTGCAGCCATCGGGCTCCTGGATCAGCTTTATGTCTGTGGCTACAGCCATCGACCTCCTGGATCAGCTTTGTGTCTGTGGCCTCCAGCCAGTGGGTTCCTGGATCAGCTTTGTGTCTGTGGCCTGCAGCCATTAGCCTCCTGGATCAGCTTCGTGTCTGTGGCCTCCAGCCATCGGCCTCCTGAATCAGCTTTGCGTCTATGGCCTCCAGCTATCGCGCTCATGGATCAGCTTTGTGTCTGTGGCTGCAGCCCACCGGGCTCCTGGATCAGCTTTGTGTCTCATGTCTCCAGCCATCGGTCTCCTGGATCAGCTTTGTGTCTGTGGCCTCCAGCCATCAGGCTCCTGTAGCAGTTTTGTGTCTGTGGCCTGCAGCCATCGGGCTCCTGGATCAGGTTTGTATCTTTGGCCTCCAGCCATCGGGCTCCTGGATCAGCGTTTTGTCTGTGGCCTCCAGCCATCGAGCTCCTGGATCATCTTTGTGTCTGTGGCCTCTAACCATCGGGCTGCTGGATCGGCTTTGTGTCTGTGGCCACCAGCCATCGGGCTCCTGGATCAGCTTTCTGTCTGTGGCATCCAGCCATCGGGCTCCTGGATCAGCTATGTGTCTGTGGCCTCTAAACATCGGGCTCCTGGATCAGCTTTGTGTCTGTGGCCTCCAGCCATTGGGCTCCTGGATCAGCATTTTGTCTGTGGCCTCCAGCCATCAGGATCCTGGATCAGCTTTGTGTCTGTGGACTCCAGCCAGTGGGCTCCTGGAACAGCTTTGTGTCTGTGGCCTGCAGCCATCGGGCTCCTGGATCAGCTTTGTGTCTGTGGCCTCTAACCATCGCGATCCAGGATAATCTTTGTGTCCGTGGCCTCTAACCATCGGGCTCCTGGATCAGCTTTGTATCTGTAGCCTCCAGCCATCGGGCTCCTGGATCAGCTTTGTGTCTGTAGCTGCAGCCCATCGGGCTCCTGGATTAGCTTTGTGTCTGTGGCTGCAGCCCATCGGGCTCCTGGATCAGCTTTATGTCTGTGGCTGCAGCCCATCGGGCTCCTGGATCAGCTTTGTGTCTGTGGCCTCTAACCATCGGGCTCCTGGATCAGCTTTGTATCTGTGGCCTCTAACTATCGGGCTCCTGGATCAGCTTTGTGTCTGTGGCTGCAGCCCATCGGGCTCCTGGATCAACTTTGTGTCTGTGGCTGCAGCCATCAGGCTCCAGGATCAGCTTTGTGTCTGTGGCCTCTAAACATCGAGCTCCTGGATCAGCTTTGTGTCTGTAGCCTGCAGCCATCGGGCTCCTGGATCAGCTTTGTGTCTGTGGCCTCCAGCTATGGGGCTCCTGGATGAGCTTTGTGTCTGTGGCTTCTAACCATCGGGCTCCTGGATCAGATTTGTGTCTGTGGCCTCCTGCCATCGGGCTCCTGGATCAGCTTTGTGTCTGTGGCTGCAGCCCATCGGGCTCGTGGATCAGCTTTGTGTCTGTGGCCTCCAGCCATCGGGCTTCTGGATCAGCTTTGTGTCTGTGGCTCTAACCATCGGGCTCCTGGATCAGCTTTGTGTCTCTGGTCTGCAGCCATCGGGCTCCAGGATCAGCTTTGTGTCTGTGGCCTCTAAACTTCGAGCTCCGGGATCAGCTTTGTGTCTGTAGCCTGCTGCCATCGGGCTCCTGGATAAGCTTTGTGTCTGTGGACTCCAGCTATGGGGCTCCTGGATGAGCTTTGTCTCAGTGGCTTCTAACCATCGGGCTCCTGGATCAGCTTTGTGTCTGTGTCCTCCTGCCATCGGGCTCCTGGATCAGCGTTGTGTCTGTGGCCTCCAGCTATCGGGCTCCTGGATCAGCTTTGTGTCTGTGGCCTCCAGCCATCAGGATCCTGGATCAGCTTCGTGTCTGTGGCCTACAGCCATCGGGCTCCTGGATCAGCTTTGTGTCTGTGGCCTCCAGCCAGTGGGTTCCTGGATCAGCTTTGTGTCTGTGGCCTGCAGCCATTAGCCTCCTGGATCAGCTTCGTGTCTGTGGCCTCCAGCCATCAGCCTCCTGCATCAGCTTTGTGTCTGTGGCTGCAGCACATCAGGCTCCTGGATCAGCTTTGTGTCTGTAGTCTCCAGCCACCAGGCTCCTGGATCAGCTTTGTGTCTGTAGCCTCCAGCCATCGGGCTCCTGGATCAGCTTTGTGTCTCTGGTCTCCAGCCATCGGTCTCCTGGATCAGCTTTGTGTCTGTGGCCTCCAGCCATCAGGCTCCTGTAGCAGTTTTGTATCTGTGGCCTGCAGCCATCGGGCTCCTGGATCAGGTTTGTATCTTTGGCCTCCAGCCATCGGGCTCTTGGATCAGCTTTGTTTCTGTGGCTTCCAGCCATTGGGCTCCTGGATCAGCTTTGTGTCTGTGGCCTCCAGCCATCGGGCTCCTGGATCAGCGTTTTGTCTCTGGCCTCCAGCCATCGAGCTCCTGGATCAGCTTTGTGTCTGTGGCCTCTAACCATCGGGCTGCTGGATCAGCTTTGTGTCTGTGGCCACCAGCCATCGGGCTCCTGGATCAGCTTTCTGTCTATGGCATCCAGCCATCGGGCTCCTGGATCAGCTTTCTGTCTCTGCTCTCCATCCATCGGGCTCCTGGATCAGCTTTGTGTCTGTGGCCTGCAGCCATCGGGCTCCTGGATCAGCTATGTGTCTGTGGCCTCTAAACAACGGGCTCCTGGATCAGCTTTGTGTCTGTGGCCTCCAGCCATCGGGCTCCTGGATCAGCATTTTGTCTGTGGCCTCCAGCCATCAGGATACTGGATCAGCTTTGTGTCAGTGGACTCCAGCGAGTGGGCTCCTTGATTAGCTTTGTGTCTGTGGCCTGCACCCATCGGGCTCCTGGATCGACTTTGTGTCTGTGGCCTCTAACCATCGCGATCCAGCATAATCTTTGTGTCTGTGGCCTCTAAGCATCGGGCTCCTGGATCAGCTTTTTATCTGTAGCCTCCAGCCATCGGGCTCCTGGATCAGCTTTGTGTCTGTGGCTGCAGCCCATCGGGCTCCTGGATCAGCTTTGTGTCTGTGGCTGCAGCCCATCGGGCTCCTGGATCAGCTTTATGTCTGTGGCTGCAGCCCATCGGGCTCCTGGATCAGCTTTGTATCTGTGGCCTCTAACTATCGGGCTCCTGGATCAGCTTTGTGTCTGTGGCTGCAGCCCATCGGGCTCCTGGATCAGATTTGTGTCTGTGGACTCCAGCGAGTGGGCTCCTTGATTAGCTTTGTGTCTGTGGCCTGCACCCATCGGGCTCCTGGATCGACTTTGTGTCTGTGGCCTCTAACCATCGCGATCCAGCATAATCTTTGTGTCTGTGGCCTCTAAGCATCGGGCTCCTGGATCAGCTTTTTATCTGTAGCCTCCAGCCATCGGGCTCGTGGATCAGCTTTGTGTCTGTGGCTGCAGCCCATCGGGCTCCTGGATCAGCTTTGTGTCTGTGGCTGCAGCCCATCGGGCTCCTGGATCAGCTTTGTGTCTGTGGCCTGCAGCCATCGGGCTCCTGGATCAGCTATGTGTCTGTGGCCTCTAAACAATGGGCTCCTGGATCAGCTTTGTGTCTGTGGCCTCCAGTCATCGGGCTCCTGGATCAGCATTTTGTCTGTGGCCTCCAGCCATCAGGATACTGGATCAGCTTTGTGTCTGTGTACTACAGCCAGTGGGCTCCTGGAACAGCTTTGTGTCTGTGGCCTGCAGCCATCGGGCTCCTGGATCAGCTTTGTGTCTGTGGCCTCTAACCATCGCGATCCAGGATAATCTTTGTGTCTGTGGCCTCTAAACATCGGGCTCCTGGATCAGCTTTGTATCTGCAGCCTCCAACCATCGGGCTCCTGGATCAGCTTTGTGTCTCTGGCTGCAGCCCATTGGGCTCCTGGATCAGCTTTGTGTCTGTGGCTGCAGCCCATCGGGCTCCTGGATCAGCTTTATGTCTGTGGCTGCAGCCCATCGGGCTCCTGGATCAGCTTTGTGTCTGTGGCCTCTAACCATCGGGCTCCTGGATCAGCTTTGTATCTGTGGCCTCTAACTATCGGGCTCCAGGATCAGCTTTGTGTCTCTGGTCTCCAGCCATTGGGCTCCTGGATCAGCTTTGTGTCTGTGGCCTGCAGCCATCGGGCTCCAGGATCAGCTTTGTGTCTGTGGCCTCTAAACCTCGAGTTCCTGGATCAGCTTTGTGTCTGTAGCCTGCTGCCATCGGGCTCCTGAATCAGCTTTGTGTCTCTGGCCTCCAGCCATCGGGCAACAGGATCAGCTTTGTGTCTGTGGCCTCCAGCCATCGGGCTCCTGGAACAGCATTGTGTCTGTGGCCTCCAGCCATCAGGATCCTGGATCAGCTTTGTGTCTGTGGCTTCCAGCCAATGGGCTCCTGGATCAGCTTTGTGTCTGTGGCCTGCAGCCATCGGGCTCCTGGATCATCTTTATGTCTGTGGCCTACAGCCATCGGCCTCCTGGATCAGCTTTGTGTCTGTGGCCTCCAGCCAGTGGGTTCCTGGATCAGCTTTGTGTCTGTGGCCTGCAGCCATTAGCCTCCTGGATCAGCTTCGTGTCTGTGGCCTCCAGCCATCGGCCTCCTGAATCAGCTTTGCGTCTATGGCCTCCAGCTATCGCGCTCCTGGATCAGCTTTGTGTCTGTGGCTGCAGCACATCAGGCTCCTGGATCAGCTTTGTGTCTGTGGTCTCCAGCCACCAGGCTCCTGGATTAGCTTTGTGTCTGTGGCTTCCAGCCATTGGGCTCCTGGATCAGCTTTGTGTCTGTAGACTGCAGCCATCGGGCTCCTGGATCAGCTTTGTGTATGTGGTCTCCAGCCATCGGGCTCCTGGATCAGCTTTGTGTCTCTGGTCTCCAGCCATCGGTCTCCTGGATCAGCTTTGTGTCTGTGGCCTCCAGCCATCAGGATCCTGTAGCAGTTTTGTGTCTGTGGCCTGCAGCCATCGGGCTCCTGGATCAGCTTTGTATCTTTGGCCTCCAGCCATCGGGCTCTTGGATCAGCTTTGTTTCTGTGGCTTCCAGCCATTGGGCTCCTGGATCAGCTTTGTGTCTGTGGCCTCCAGCCATCGGGCTCCTGGATCAGCGTTTTGTCTGTGGCCTCCAGCCATCGAGCTCCTGGATCAGCTTTGTGTCTGTGGCCTCTAACCATCGGGCTGCTGGATCAGCTTTGTGTCTGTGGCCACCAGCCATCGGGCTCCTGGTTCAGCTATGTGTCTGTGGCCTCTAAACATCGGGCTCCTGGATCAGCTTTGTGTCTGTGGCCTCCAGCCATCGGGCTCCTGGATCAGCATTTTGTCTGTGGCCTCCAGCCATCAGGATCCTGGATCAGCTTTGTGTCTGTGGACTCCAGCGAGTGGGCTCCTGGATTAGCTTTGTGTCTGTGGCCTGCACCCATCGGGCTCCTGGATCAGCTTTGTGTCTGTGGCCTCTAACCATCGCGATCCAGCATAATCTTTGTGTCTGTGGCCTCTAAGCATCGGGCTCCTGGATCAGCTTTTTATCTGTAGCCTCCAGCCATCGGGCTCCTGGATCAGCTTTGTGTCTGTGGCTGCAGCCCATCGGGCTCCTGGATCAGCTTTGTGTCTGTGGCTGCAGCCCATCGGGCTCCTGGATCAGCTTTATGTCTGTGGCTGCAGCCCATCGGGCTCCTGGATCAGCTTTGTGTCTGTGACCTCTAACCATCGGGCTCCTGGATCAGCTTTGTATCTGTGGCCTCTAACTATCGGGCTCCTGGATCAGCTTTGTGTCTGTGGCTGCAGCCCATCGGGCTCCTGGATCAGATTTGTGTCTGTGGCTGCAGCCATCAGGCTCCATGATCAGCTTTGTGTCTGTGGCCTCTAAACATCGAGCTCCTGGATCAGCTTTGTGTCTGTAGCCTGCAGCCATCGGGCTCCTGGATCAGCTTTGTGTCTGTTGCCTCCAGCTATGGGGCTCCTGGATCAGCTTTGTGTCTGTGGCCTCCTGCCATCGGGCGCCTGGATCAGCTTTGTGTCTGTGGCTGCACCCCATCGGGCTCCTGGATCAACTTTGTGTCGGTGGCCTCCAGCTATCGGGTTCCTGGATCAACATTGTGTCTGTGTCCTCCAGCCATCGGGCTCCTGGATCAGCAATGTGAATGTGGCTGCAGCCCTTCAGGCTCCTGGATCAGCTTTGTGTCTGTGGTCTCCAGCCATCGGGCTCCTGGATCAGCATTGTGTCTGTGGCCCCCAGCCATCAGGATCCTGGATCAGCTTTGTGTCTTTGGCCTCCAGCCAGAGGGCTCCTGGATCAGCTTTGTGTCTGTGGCCTGCAGCCATCGGGCTCCTGGATCAGCTTCGTGTCTGTGGCCTCTAGCCATCGCGATCCAGGATAATCTTTGTGTCTGTGGCCTCTAACCATCGGGCTCCTGGATCAGCTTTGTACCTGTAGCCTCCAGCCATCGGGCTCCTGGATCAGCTTTGTGTCTGTGGCTGCAGCCCATCAGGCTCCTGGATCAGCTTTGTGTCTGTGGCTGCAGCCCATCGGGCTCCTGGATCAGCTTTATGTCTGTGGCTGCAGCCCATCGGGCTCCTGGATCAGCTTTGTGTCTGTGGCCTCTAACCATCGGGCTCCTGGATCAGCTTTGTATCTGTGGCCTCTAACTATCGGGCTCCTGGATCAGCTTTGTGTGGGTGGCTGCAGCCATCAGGCTCCAGGATCAGCTTTGTGTCTGTGGCCTCTAACTAATGGGCTCCTGGATCAGCTTTGTATCTGTGGCCTCTAACTATCGGGCTCCTGGATCAGCTTTGTGTCTCTGGTCTCCAGCCATTGGGCTCCTGGATCAGCTTTGTGTCTGTGGCCTGCAGCCATCGGGCTCCAGGATCAGCTTTGTGTCTGTGGCCTCTAAACATCGAGCTCCTGGATCAGCTTTGTGTCTGTAGCCTGCAGCCATCGGGCTCCTGGATCAGCTTTGACTCTATGGCTTCTAACCATCGGGCTCCTGGATCAGCTTTGTGTCTGGGGCCTCCAGGTATCGGGCTCCTGGATCAGCTTTGTGTCTGTGGCCTCCAGCTATCGGGCTCCTGGATCAGCTTTGTGTCTGTGGCTGCAGCCCATCGGGCTCCTGGATCAGCTTTGTGTCTGTGGCCTCCAGCCATTGGGCTCCTGGATCAGCTTTGTGCCTGTGGCTCTAAACATCGGGCTCCTGGATCAGCTTTGTGTCTATGGCTTCTAACCATCGGGCTCCTGGATCAGCTTTGTGTCTGTGGCCTCCTGCCATCGGGCTCCTGGATCAGCTTTGTGTCTGTGGCCTGCAGCCATCGGGCTCCTGGATCAGCTTTGTGTCTGTGGCCTCCAGCCAGTGGGTTCCTGGATCAGCTTTGTGTCTGTGGCCTGCAGCCATTAGCCTCCAGGATCAGCTTTGTGTCTGTGGCCTCCAGCCATCGGCCTCCTGAATCAGCTTTGCGTCTATGGCCTCCAGCTATCGGGCTCCTGGATCAGCTTTGTGTCTGTGGCTGCAGCCCATCGGGCTCCTGGATCAACTTTGTGTATGTGGTCTCCAGCCATCGGGCTCCTGGATCAGCTTTGTGTCTGTAGCCTGCAGCCATCGGACTCCTGGATCAGCTTTGTGTATGTGGTCTCCAGCCATTAGCCTCCTGGATCAGCTTTGTGTCTGTGGCCTCCAGCCATCGGGCTCCTGGATCAGCGTTTTGTCTGTGGCCTCCAGCCATCGAGCTCCTGGATCAGCTTTGTGTCTGTGGCCTCTAACCATCGGGCTGCTGGATCGGCTTTGTGTCTGTGGCCACCAGCCATCGGGCTCCTGGATCAGCTTTGTGTCTGTGGCCTGCAGCCATCGGGCTCCAGGATCAGCTTTGTGTCTGTGGCCTCTAAACATCGAGCTCCTGGATCAGCTTTGTGTCTGTAGCCTGCAGCCATCGGGCTCCTGGATCACCTTTGTGTCTGTGGCCTCCAGCCAACGGGCTCCTGGATCAGCTTTGGGTCTGTGGCCTCCAGACATCAGGATCCTGGATAAGATTCGTGTCTGTGGCCTACAGCCATCGGATCCTGGATCAGCTTTGTGTCTGTGGCCTCCAGCCAGTGGGTTCCTGGATCAGCTTTGTGTCTGTGGCCTGCAGCCATTAGCCTCCTGGATCAGCTTCGTGTCTGTGGCCTCCAGCCATCGGCCTCCTGATTCAGCTTTGTGTCTATGGCCTCCAGCTATCGCGCTCCTGGATCAGCTTTGTGTCTGTGGCTGCAGCACATCAGGCTCCTGGATCAGCTTTGTGTCTGTGGTCTCCAGCTACCAGGCTCCTGGATTAGCTTTGTGTCTGTGGCCTCCAGCCATCGGGCTCCTGGATCAGCTTTGTGTCTGTAGCCTGCAGCCATCGGGCTCCTGGATCAGCTTTGTGTATGTGGTCTCCAGCCATCGGGCTCCTGGATCAGCTTTGTGTCTCTGGTCTCCAGCCATCGGGCTCCTGGATCAGCTTTGTGTCTGTGGCCTGCAGGCATCGGGCTCCTGGATCAGCTTTGTGTCTGTGGCCTCCAGCCATCAGGCTCCTGTAGCAGTTTTGTGTCTGTGGCCTGCAGCCATCGGGCTCCTGGATCAGCTTTGTATCTTTGCCTCCAGCCATCGGGCTCTTGGATCAGCTTTGTTTCTGTGGTTTCCAGCCATTGGGCTCCTGGATCAGCTTTGTGTCTGTGGCCTCCAGCCATCGGGCTCCTGGATCAGCGTTTTGTCTGTGGCCTCCAGCCATCGAGCTCCTGGATCAGCTTTGTGTCTGTGGCCTCTAACCATCGGGCTGCTCGATCAGCTTTGTGTCTGTGGCCACCAGCCATCAGGGCTCCTGTATCAGCTTTGTGTCTGTGGCATCCAGCCATCGGGCTCCTGGATCAGCTTTCTTTCTCTGCTCTCCAGCCACTGGGCTCCTGGATCAGCTTTGTGTCTGTGGCCTGCAGCCATCAGGATCCTGGATCAGCTTTGTGTCTGTGGACTCCAGCGAGTGGGCTCCTTGATTAGCTTTGTGTCTGTGGCCTGCACCCATCGGGCTCCTGGATCGACTTTGTGTCTGTGGCCTCTAACCATCGCGATCCAGCATTATCTTTGTGTCTGTGGCCTCTAAGCATGGGGCTCCTGGATCAGCTTTTTATCTGTAGCCTCCAGACATCGGGCTCCTGGATCAGCTTTTTGTCTGTGGCTGCAGCCCATCGGGCTCCTGGATCAGCTTTGTGTCTGTGGCTGCAGCCCATCGGGCTCCTGGATCAGCTTTATGTCTGTGGCTGCAGCCCATCGGGCTCCTGGATCAGCTTTGTATCTGTGGCCTCTAACTATCGGGTTCCTGGATCAGCTTTGTGTCTGTGGCTGCAGCCCATCGGGCTCCTGGATCAGATTTGTGTCTGTGGCTGCAGCCATCAGGCTCCATGATCAGCTTTGTGTCTGTGGCCTCTAAACATCGAGCTCCTGGATCAGCTTTGTGTCTGTAGCCTGCAGCCATCGGGCTCCTGGATCAGCTTTGTGTCTGTGGCCTCCTGACATCGGGCGCCTGGATCAGCTTTGTGTCTGTGGCTGTACCCCATCGGGCTCCTGGATCAACTTTGTGTCTGTGGCCTCCAGCTATCGGGTTCCTGGATCAACATTGTGTCTGTGTCCTCCAGCCATCGGGCTCCTGGATCAGCAATGTGAATGTGGCTGCAGCCCTTCGGGCTCCTGGATCAGCTTTGTGCCTGTGGACTCCAGCCAGTGGGCTCCTGAGTCAGCTTTGTGTCTGTGGCCTACAGCCATCGGGCTCCTGGATCAGCTTCGTGTCTGTGGCCTCCAGCCATCGCGATCCAGGATAATCTTTGTGTCTCTGGCCTCTAACCATCGGGCTCCTGGATCAGCTTTGTACCTGTAGCCTCCAGCCATCGGGCTCCTGGATCAGCTTTGTATCTGTGGCCTCTAACTATCTGGCTCCTGGATCAGCTTTGTGTCTGTGGATGCAGCCATCAGGCTCCAGGATCAGCTTTGTGTCTGTGGCCTCTAAACATCGAGCTCCTGGATCAGCTTTGTGTCAGTAGCCTGCAGCCATCGGGCTCCTGGATCAGCTTTGTGTCTATGGCTTCTAACCATCGGGCTCCTGGATCAGCTTTGAGTCTGTGGCTGCAGCCCATCGGGCTCCTGGATCAGCTTTGTGTCTGTGGCCTCCAGCCATTGGGCTCCTGGATCAGCTTTGTGCCTGTGGCTCTAAACATCGGGCTCCTGGATCAGCTTTGTGTCTATGGCTTCTAACCATCGGGCTCCTGGATCAGCTTTGTGTCTGTGGCCTCCTGCCATCGGGCTCCTGGATCAGCTTTGTGTCTGTAGCCTGCAGCCATCGGGCTCCTGGATCAGCTTTGAGTCTATGGCTTCTAACCATCGGGCTCCTGGATCACCTTTGTGTCTGAGGCCTCCTGCCATCGGGCTCCTGGATCAGCTTTGTGTCTGAGGCCTCCTGCCATCGGGCTCCTGGATCAGTTTTGTGTCTGTGGCTGCAGCCCATCGGGCTCCTGGATCAGCTTTGTATCTGTGGCCTCCAGCCATTGGGCTCCTGGATCAGCTTTCTGCCTGTGGCTCTAAACATCGGGCTCCTGGATCAGCTTTGTGTCTGTGGCTTCTAACCATCGGGCTCCTGGATCAGCTTTGTGTCTGTGGCCTCCTGCCATCGGGCTCCCGGATCAGCTTTGTGTCTGTGGCCTGCAGCCATCCGGCTCCTGGATCAGCTTTATGTCTGTGGCCTACAGCCATCGGCCTCCTGGATCAGCTTTGTGTCTGTGGCCTCCAGCCAGTGGGTTCCTGGATCAGCTTTGTGTCTGTGGCCTGCAGCCATTAGCCTCCTGGATCAGCTTTGTGTCTGTGGCCTCCAGCCATCGGCCTCCTGAATCAGCTTTGCGTCTATGGCCTCCAGCTATCGCGCTCCTGGATCAGCTTTGTGTCTGTGGCTGCAGCCCATCGGGCTCCTGGATCAGCTTTGTGTCTCATGTCTCCAGCCATCGGTCTCCTGTAGCAGTTTTGTGTCTGTGGCCTGCAGCCATCGGGCTCCTGGATCAGGTTTGTATCTTTGGCCTCCAGCCATCGGGCTCCTGGATCAGCTTTGTGTCTGTGGCCTCTAACCATCGGGCTGCTGGATCGGCTTTGTGTCTGTGGCCACCAGCCATCGGGCTCCTGGATCAGCTTTCTGTCTGTGGCATCCAGCCATCGGGCTCCTGGATCAGCTTTGTGTCTGTGGCCTCCAGCCATCGGGCTCCTGTATCACCATTTTGTCTGTGGCCTCCAGCCATCGGGCTCCTCGATCAGCTTTGTGTCTGTAGCTGCAGCCCATCGGGCTCCTGGATTAGCTTTGTGTCTGTGGCTGCAGCCCATCGGGCTCCTGGATCAGCTTTATGTCTGTGGCTGCAGCCCATCGGGCTCCTGGATCAGCTTTGTCTCTGTGGCCTCTAACCATCGGGCTCCTGGATCAGCTTTGTATCTGTGGCCTCTAACTATCGGGCTCATGGATCAGCTTTGTGTCTGTAGCCTGCTGCCATCGGGCTCCTGAATCAGCTTTGTGTCTCTGGCCTCCAGCCATCGGGCAACAGGATCAGCTTTGTGTCTGTGGCCTCCAGCCATCGGGCTCCTGGAACAGCATTGTGTCTCTGGCCTCCAGCCATCGGGCAACAGGATCAGCTTTGTGTCTGTGGCCTCCAGCCATCGGGCTCCTGGATCAGCTTTGAGTCTGTGGCTGCAGCCCATCGGGCTCCTGGATCAGCTTTGTGTCTGTGGCCTCCAGCCATTGGGCTCCTGGATCAGCTTTGTGCCTGTGGCTCTAAACATCGGGCTCCTGGATCAGCTTTGTGTCTATGGCTTCTAACCATCGGGCTCCTGGATCAGCTTTGTGTCTGTGGCCTCCTGCCATCGGGCTCCTGGATCAGCTTTGTGTCTGTAGCCTGCAGCCATCGGGCTCCTGGATCAGCTTTGAGTCTATGGCTTCTAACCATCGGGCTCCTGGATCAGCTTTGTGTCTGAGGCCTCCTGCCATCGGGCTCCTGGATCAGCTTTGTGTCTGAGGCCTCCTGCCATCGGGCTCCTGGATCAGTTTTGTGTCTGTGGCTGCAGCCCATCGGGCTCCTGGATCAGCTTTGTATCTGTGGCCTCCAGCCATTGGGCTCCTGGATCAGCTTTCTGCCTGTGGCTCTAAACATCGGGCTCCTGGATCAGCTTTGTGTCTGTGGCTTCTAACCATCGGGCTCCTGGATCAGCTTTGTGTCTGTGGCCTCCTGCCATCGGGCTCCTGGATCAGCTTTGTGTCTGTGGCCTGCAGCCATCCGGCTCCTGGATCAGCTTTATGTCTGTGGCCTACAGCCATCGGCCTCCTGGATCAGCTTTGTGTCTGTGGCCTCCAGCCAGTGGGTTCCTGGATCAGCTTTGTGTCTGTGGCCTGCAGCCATTAGCCTCCTGGATCAGCTTTGTGTCTGTGGCCTCCAGCCATCGGCCTCCTGAATCAGCTTTGCGTCTATGGCCTCCAGCTATCGCGCTCCTGGATCAGCTTTGTGTCTGTGGCTGCAGCCCATCGGGCTCCTGGATCAGCTTTGTGTCTCATGTCTCCAGCCATCGGTCTCCTGTAGCAGTTTTGTGTCTGTGGCCTGCAGCCATCGGGCTCCTGGATCAGGTTTGTATCTTTGGCCTCCAGCCATCGGGCTCCTGGATCAGCTTTGTGTCTGTGGCCTCTAACCATCGGGCTGCTGGATCGGCTTTGTGTCTGTGGCCACCAGCCATCGGGCTCCTGGATCAGCTTTCTGTCTGTGGCATCCAGCCATCGGGCTCCTGGATCAGCTTTGTGTCTGTGGCCTCCAGCCATCGGGCTCCTGTATCACCATTTTGTCTGTGGCCTCCAGCCATCGGGCTCCTCGATCAGCTTTGTGTCTGTAGCTGCAGCCCATCGGGCTCCTGGATTAGCTTTGTGTCTGTGGCTGCAGCCCATCGGGCTCCTGGATCAGCTTTATGTCTGTGGCTGCAGCCCATCGGGCTCCTGGATCAGCTTTGTCTCTGTGGCCTCTAACCATCGGGCTCCTGGATCAGCTTTGTATCTGTGGCCTCTAACTATCGGGCTCATGGATCAGCTTTGTGTCTGTAGCCTGCTGCCATCGGGCTCCTGAATCAGCTTTGTGTCTCTGGCCTCCAGCCATCGGGCAACAGGATCAGCTTTGTGTCTGTGGCCTCCAGCCATCGGGCTCCTGGAACAGCATTGTGTCTCTGGCCTCCAGCCATCGGGCAACAGGATCAGCTTTGTGTCTGTGGCCTCCAGCCATCGGGCTCCTGGATCAGCTTTGAGTCTGTGGCTGCAGCCCATCGGGCTCCTGGATCAGCTTTGTGTCTGTGGCCTCCAGCCATTGGGCTCCTGGATCAGCTTTGTGCCTGTGGCTCTATACATCGGGCTCCTGGATCAGCTTTGTGTCTATGGCTTCTAACCATCGGGCTCCTGGATCAGCTTTGTGTCTGTGGCCTCCTGCCATCGGGCTCCTGGATCAGCTTTGTGTCTGTAGCCTGCAGCCATCGGGCTCCTGGATCAGCTTTGAGTCTATGGCTTCTAACCATCGGGCTCCTGGATCAGCTTTGTGTCTGAGGCCTCCTGCCATCGGGCTCCTGGATCAGCTTTGTGTCTGAGGCCTCCTGCCATCGGGCTCCTGGATCAGTTTTGTGTCTGTGGCTGCAGCCCATCGGGCTCCTGGATCAGCTTTGTATCTGTGGCCTCCAGCCATTGGGCTCCTGGATCAGCTTTCTGCCTGTGGCTCTAAACATCGGGCTCCTGGATCAGCTTTGTGTCTGTGGCTTCTAACCATCGGGCTCCTGGATCAGCTTTGTGTCTGTGGCCTCCTGCCATCGGGCTCCCGGATCAGCTTTGTGTCTGTGGCCTGCAGCCATCCGGCTCCTGGATCAGCTTTATGTCTGTGGCCTACAGCCATCGGCCTCCTGGATCAGCTTTGTGTCTGTGGCCTCCAGCCAGTGGGTTCCTGGATCAGCTTTGTGTCTGTGGCCTGCAGCCATTAGCCTCCTGGATCAGCTTCGTGTCTGTGGCCTCCAGCCATCGGCCTCCTGAATCAGCTTTGCGTCTATGGCCTCCAGCTATCGCGCTCCTGGATCAGCTTTGTGTCTGTGGCTGCAGCCCATCGGGCTCCTGGATCAGCTTTGTGTCTCATGTCTCCAGCCATCGGTCTCCTGTAGCAGTTTTGTGTCTGTGGCCTGCAGCCATCGGGCTCCTGGATCAGGTTTGTATCTTTGGCCTCCAGCCATCGGGCTCCTGGATCAGCTTTGTGTCTGTGGCCTCTAACCATCGGGCTGCTGGATCGGCTTTGTGTCTGTGGCCACCAGCCATCGGGCTCCTGGATCAGCTTTCTGTCTGTGGCATCCAGCCATCGGGCTCCTGGATCAGCTTTGTGTCTGTGGCCTCCAGCCATCGGGCTCCTGTATCACCATTTTGTCTGTGGCCTCCAGCCATCGGGCTCCTCGATCAGCTTTGTGTCTGTAGCTGCAGCCCATCGGGCTCCTGGATTAGCTTTGTGTCTGTGGCTGCAGCCCATCGGGCTCCTGGATCAGCTTTATGTCTGTGGCTGCAGCCCATCGGGCTCCTGGATCAGCTTTGTCTCTGTGGCCTCTAACCATCGGGCTCCTGGATCAGCTTTGTATCTGTGGCCTCTAACTATCGGGCTCCTGGATCAGCTTTGTGTCTGTAGCCTGCTGCCATCGGGCTCCTGAATCAGCTTTGTGTCTCTGGCCTCCAGCCATCGGGCAACAGGATCAGCTTTGTGTCTGTGACCTCCAGCCATCGGGCTCCTGGAACAGCATTGTGTCTGTGGCCTCCAGCCATCAGGATCCTGGATCAGCTTTGTGTCTGTGGCTTCCAGCCAATGGGCTCCTGGATCAGCTTTGTGTCTGTGGCCTGCAGCCATCGGGCTCCTGGATCATCTTTATGTCTGTGGCCTCCAGCCAGTGGGTTCCTGGATCAGCTTTGTGTCTGTGGCCTGCAGCCATTAGCCTCCTGGATCAGCTTCGTGTCTGTGGCCTCCAGCCATCGGCCTCCTGAATCAGCTTTGCGTCTATGGCCTCCAGCTATCGCGCTCCTGGATCAGCTTTGTGTCTGTGGTCTCCAGCCACCAGGCTCCTGGATTAGCTTTGTGTCTGTGGCCTCCAGCCATCGGGCTCCTGGATCAGCTTTGTGTCTGTAGCCTGCAGCCATCGGGCTCCTGGATCAGCTTTGTGTATGTGGTCTCCAGCCATCGGGCTCCTGGATCAGCTTTGTGTCTGTAGCCTCCAGCCATCGGGCTCCTGGATCAGCTTTGTGTCTCTGGTCTCCAGCCATCAGTCTCCTGAATCAGCTTTGTCTCTGTGGCCTCCAGCCATCAGGCTCCTGTAGCAGTTTTGTGTCTGTGGCCTGCAGCCATCGGGCTCCTGGATCAGCTTTATGTCTGTGGCCTACGGCCATCGGCCTCCTGGATCAGCTTTGTGTCTGTGGCCTCCAGCCAGTGGGTTCCTGGAGCAGCATTGTGTCTGTGGCCTGCAGCCATCGGCCTCCTGAATCAGCTTTGCGTCTATGACCTCCAGCTATCGCGCTCCTGTATCAGCTTTGTGTCTGTGGCTGCAGCACATCAGGCTCCTGGATCAGCTTTGTGTCTGTGGCCTCCAGCCATCGGGCTCCTGGATCAGCTTTGTGTCTGTGCCTGCAGCACATCAGGCTCCTGGATCAGTTTTGTGTCTGTGGCCTGCAGCCATCGGGCTCCTGGATCAGGTTTGTATCTTTGACCTCCAGCCATCGGGCTCCTGGATCGGCTTTGTGTCTGTGGCCACCAGCCATCGGGCTCCTGGATCAGCTTTGTGTCTGTGGCCTGCAGCCATCGGGCTCCAGGATCAGCTTTGTGTCTGTGGCCTCTAAACATCGAGCTCCTGGATCAGCTTTGTGTCTGTAGCCTGCAGCCATCGGGCTCCTGGATCACCTTTGTGTCTGTGGCCTCCAGCAAACGGGCTCCTGGATCAGCTTTGTGTCTGTGGCCTCCAGACATCAGGATCCTGGATAAGATTCGTGTCTGTGGCCTACAGCCATCGGATCCTGGATCAGCTTTGTGTCTGTGGCCTCCAGCCAGTGGCTTCCTGGATCAGCTTTGTGTCTGTGGCCTGCAGCCATTAGCCTCCTGGATCAGCTTTGTGTCTGTGGCCTCCAGCCATCGGCCTCCTGATTCAGCTTTGTGTCTATGGCCTCCAGCTATCGCGCTCCTGGATCAGCTTTGTGTCTGTGGCTGCAGCACATCAGGCTCCTGGATCAGCTTTGTGTCTGTGGTCTCCAGCTACCAGGCTCCTGGATTAGCTTTGTGTCTGTGGCCTCCAGCCATCGGGCTCCTGGATCAGCTTTGTGTCTGTGGCCTCCAGCCATCGGGCTCCTGGATCAGCTTTGTGTATGTGGTCTCCAGCCATCGGGCTCCTGGATCAGCTTTGTGTCTCTGGTCTCCAGCCATCGGTCTCCTGGATCAGCTTTGTGTCTGTGGCCTCCAGCCATCAGGCTCCTGTAGCAGTTTTGTGTCTGTGGCCTGCAGCCATCAGGCTCCTGGATCAGCTTTGTATCTTTGGCCTCCAGCCATCGGGCTCTTGGATCAGCTTTGTTTCTGTGGCTTCCAGCCATTGGGCTCCTGGATCAGCTTTGTGTCTGTGGCCTCCAGCCATCGGGCTCCTGGATCAGCGTTTTGTCTGTGGCCTCCAGCCATCGAGCTCCTGGATCAGCTTTGTGTCTGTGGTCTCTAACCATCGGGCTGCTGGATCAGCTTTGTGTCTGTGGCCACCAGCCATCGGGCTCCTGGATCAGCTTTGTGTCTGTGGCATCCAGCCATCGGGCTCCTGGATCAGCTATGTGTCTGTGGCCTCTAAACATCGGGCTCCTGGATCAGCTTTGTGTCTGTGGCCTCCAGCCATCGGGCTCCTGGATCAGCTTTGTGTCTGTGGCCTCTAACCATCGGGCTCCAGGATAAGCTTTGTGTCTCTGGTCTCTAGCGCTCGGGCTCCTGGATCAGCTTTGTGTCTGTGGCCTCCAGCCATCGGGCTCCTGGATCAGCTTTGTGTCTGTGGCCTCTAACCATCGGGCTCCTGGATAAGCTTTTATCTGTAGCTGCAGCCCATCGAGCTCCGGGATCAGCATTGTGTCTGTGGCCTCCAGCTATCGGGCTCCTGGATCAGCTTTGTGTCTGTGGCTGCAGCCCATCGGGCTCCTGGATCAGCTTTGTGTCTGTGGCCTCCAGCCATCGGGCTCCTGGATCAGCTTTGTGTCTGTGGCCTCTAACCATCGGGCTCCAGGATAAGCTTTGTGTCTCTGGTCTCTAGCGATCGGGCTCCTGGATCAGCTTTGTGTCTGTGGCCTCCAGCCATCGGGCTCCTGGATCAGCTTTGTGTCTGTGGCCTCTAACCATCGGGCTCCTGGATAAGCATTGTGTCTCTGGTCTCTAGCCATCGGGCTCCTGGATCAGCTTTGTGTCTGTGGCCTGCAGCCATCGGGCTCCAGGATCAGCTTTGTATCTGTAGCTTCCAGCCATCGGGCGCCTGGATCAGCTTTGTGTCTGTGGCCTGCAGCCATCGGGCTCCTGGATCAGCTTTGTGTCTGTGGCCTCTAACCATCGGACTCCAGGATAAGCTTTGTGTCTCTGGTCTCTAGCGATCGGGCTCTTGGATCAGCTTTGTGTCTGTGGCCTCCAGCCATCGGGCTCCTGGATCAGCTTTGTGTCTGTGGCCTCTAACCATCGGGCTCCTGGATAAGCTTTGTGTCTCTGGTCTCTAGCCATCGGGCTCCTGGATCAGCTTTGTGTCTGTGGCCTGCAGCCATCGGGCTCTAGGACCAGCTTTGTATCTGTAGCTTCCAGCCATCGGGCTCCTGGATCAGCTTTGTGTCTGTGGCCTGCAGCCATCGGGCTCCTGGATCAGCTTTGTGTCTGTGGCCTCTAACCATCGGGCTCCAGGATAAGCTTTGTGTCTCTGGTCTCTAGCGATCGGGCTCCTGGATCAGCTTTGTGTCTGTGGCTGCAGTCCATCAGGCTCCTGGATCAGCTTCGTGTCTGTGGCTTCTAACCATCAGGCTCCTGGATCAGCTTTTATCTGTAGCTGCAGCCCATCGAGCTCCTGGATCAGCATTGTGTCTGTGGCCTCTAGCTATCGGGCTCCTGGATCAACTTTGTGTCTGTGGCCTCTAGCCATCGGACTCCTGAATCAGCTTTGTGTATGTGGCCTCTAAACATCGAGCTCCTGGATCAGCTTTGTGTCTGTGGCCTGCAGCCATCGGACTCCAGGATCAGCTTTGTGTATGTGGCCTCTAAACATCGAGCTCCTGGATCAGCTTTGTGTCTTTAGCCTGCAGCCATCGGACTCCTGGATCAGCTTTGTGTCTGTGGCCTCCAGCCATCGGGCTCCTGGATCAGCTTTTTGCCGGTGGCCTCCAGCCATCGGGCTCCTGAATCAGCTTTTTGTCTGTGGCCTCCAGCCATCAGGATCCTGGATCAGCTTTGTGTCTGTGGCCTCCAGCCAATGGGCTCCGAGATCAGCTTTGTGTCTGTGACCTGCAGCCATCGGCCTCCTGGATCAGCTTTGTGTCTATGGCCTCCAGCTAACGTGCTCCTGGATCAGCTTTGTGTCTGTGACTGCAGCCCATCAGGCTCCTGGATCAGCTTTGTATTTGTGGTCTCCAGCCACCAGGCTCCTGGATTAGCTTTGTGTCTGTGGCCTGCAGCCATCGGGCTCCTGGATCAGCTTTGTGTCTGTAGCCTGCAGCCATCGGGCTTCTGGATCAGCTTTGCGTCTGTGGCCTGCAGCCATCAGGCCCCTGGATCAGCTTTGTATCTGTGGCTGCAGCCCATTGGGCTACTGGATCAGCTTTGTGTCTGTGGCCTCCAGCCATCGGGCTCCTGGATCAGCTTTGTGTCTGTGGCTCTAACCATCGGGCTCCTGGATCAGCTTTGTGTCTCTGGTCTCCAGCCATCGGGCTCCTGGATCAGCTTTCTGTCTGTGGCCTGCAGCCATCGGGCTCCATGATCAGCTTTGTGTCTGTGGCCTCTAAACCTCGAGCTCCTGGATCAGCTTTGTGTCTGTAGCCTGCAGCGATCGGGCTACTGGATCAGCTTTGTGTCTCTGGCCTCCAGCCATCGGGCTCCTGGATCAGCTTTGTGTCTGGGGCCTCCAGCCATCGGGCTCCTGGAACAGCATTGTGTCTGTGGCCTCCAGCCATCAGGATCCTGGATCAGCTTTGTGTCTGTGGCCTCCATCCAATGGGCTCCTGAATCAGCTTTCTGTCTGTGGCCTGCAGCCATCGGGCTCCTAGATCCGCTTCGTGTCTGTGGCCTCCAGTCATCGGCCTCCTGGATCAGCATTGTGTCTATGGCCTCCAGATATCGGGCTCCTGGATCAGCTTTGTGTCTGTGGTTGCAGACCATCGGGCTCCTGGATCAGCTTTGTGTCTGTGGCCTCCAGCTATCGGGCTCCTGGATCAACTTTGTGTCTGTAGCCTCCAGCTATCGGGCTCCTGGATCAGCTTTGTGTCTGTGGCTGCAGCCCATCGGGCTCCTGAATCAGCTTTGTGTCTGTGGCCTCCAGCCATCGGGCTCCTGGATCAGCTTTGTGTCTGTGGCCTCTAACCATCGGGCTCCTGGATCAGCTTTGTGTCTCTGGCCTCTAGCCATCGGGCTCCTGGATCAGCTTTGTGTCTGTGGCCTCCAGCTATCGGGCTCCTGGATCAGTTTGTGTCTGTGGCTGCAGCCCATCAGGCTCCTGGATCAGCGTTGTGTCTGTGGCCTGCAGCCATTGGGCTCCTGGATCAGCTTCGTGTCTGTGGCCTCTAGCCATCGCGATCCAGGATAATCTTTGTGTCTGTGGCCTCTAACCATCGGGCTCCTGGATCAGCTTTGTATCTGTAGCCTCCGGCCATCGGGCTCTTGGATCAGCTTTGTGTCTATGGCTGCAGCCCATCGGGCTCCTAGATCAGCTTTGTGTCTGTGGCTGCAGCCCATCGGGCTCCTGGATCAGCTTTGTTTCTGTGGCTGCAGCCCATCGGGGTCCTGGATCAACATTGTGTCTGTGGCCTCTAACCATCGTGCTCCTCGATGAGCTTTGTGTCTGTGGCCTCTTAACATCGAGCTCCTGGATCAGCATTGTGTCTGTAGCCTGCAGCCATCGGACCCTTGGATCAGATTTGTGTCTGCGGCCTCCAGCTATGGGGCTCCTGGATGAGCTTTGTGTCTGTGGCTTCTAACCATCGGGCTCTTGGATCAGCTTTGTGTCTGTGGCTGCAGCCCATCGGGCTCCTGGATCAGCTTTGTGTCTGTGGCCCTCAGCCATCGGGCTCCAGGATCAGCTTTGTGTCTGTGGCTCTAACCATCGAACTCCTGGATCAGCTTTGTGTCTCTGGTCTCCAGCCATCGGGCTCCTGGATCAGATTTGTGTCTGTGGCCTCTAAACCTCGAGCTCCTGGATCAGCTTTGTGTCTGTAGCCAGCGATCGGGCTCCTGGATCAGCTTTGTGTCTCTGGCCTCCAGCCATCGGGCTCCTGGATCAGCTTTGTGTCTGGGGCCTCCAGCCATCGGGCTCCTGGAACAGCATTGAGTCTGTGGCCTCCAGCCATCAGGATCCTGGATCAGCTTTGTGTCTGTGGCCTCCATCCAATGGGCTCCTGGATCAACTTTGTGTCTGTGGCCTGCAGCAATCGGGCTCCTGGATCCGCTTCGTGTCTGTGGCCTCCAGTCATCGGCCTCCTGGATCAGCTTTGTGTCTCTGTTCTCTAGCCATCGGGCTCCTGGATCAGCTTTGTGTCTGTGGCCTGCAGCCATCGGGCTTCTGGATAAGCTTTGTGTCTGTGGCATCCAGCTATCGGGCTCCTGGATCTGCTTTGTGTCTGTGGCTGCAGCCCATCGGTCTCCTGGATCAACTTTGTGTCTGTGGCCTCTAACGATCGGGCTCCTGGATCAGCTTTGTATCTGTAGCTTCCAGCCATAGGGCTCCTGGATCAGCTTTGTGTCTGTGGCTGCAGCCCATCGGGCTCCTGGATCAGCTTTCTGTCTGTGGCCTCCAGCTATCGGGCTCCTGGATCAGCTTTGTGTCTGTGGCTGCAGCCCATCGGGCTCCTGGATCATCTTTGTGTCTGTGGCCTCCAGCCATCGGGCTCCTGGATCAGCTTTGTGTCTGTAGCCTCGAACCATCGGGCTCCAGGATAAGCTTTGTGTCTCTGGTCTCGAGCGATCGGGCTCCTGGATCAGCATTGTGTCTGTGGCCTCCAGCCATCGGGCTCCTGGATCAGCTTGTGTCAGTGGCCTCTAACCATCGGGCTCCTGGATAAGCTTTGTGTCTCTGGTCTCTAGCCATCGGGCTCCTGGATCATCTTTCTGTCTGTGGCCTGCAGCCATCGGGCTCCAGGATCAGCTTTGTACCTGTAGCTTCCAGCCATCGGGCTCCTGGATCAGCTTTGTGTCTGTGACTGTAGCCCATCGGGCTCCTGGATCAGCTTTGTGTCTGTGGCCTCCAGCCATCGGGCTCCTGGATCAGCTTTGTGTCTCTGGTCTCCAGCCATCGGGCTCCTGGATCAGCTTTGTGTCTGTGGCCTGCAGCCATCGGGCTCCATGATCAGCTTTGTGTCTGTGGCCTCTAAACCTCGAGCTCCTGGATCAGCTTTGTGTCTGTAGGCTGCAGCGATCCGGCTCCTGGATCAGCTTTCTGTCTCTGGCCTCCAGCCATCGGGCTCCTGGATCAGCTTTGTGTCTGGGGCCTCCAGCCATCGGGCTCCTGGAACAGCATTGTGTCTGTGGCCTCCAGCCATCAGGATCCTGGATCAGCTTTGTGTCTGTGGCCTACATTCAATGGGCTCCTGGATCAGCTTTGTGTCTGTGGCCTGCAGCCATCGGGCTCCTGGATCCGCTTCGTGTCTGTGGCCTCCAGTCATCGGCCTCCTGGATCAGCTTTGTGTCTCTGTTCTCTAGCCATCGGGCTCCTGGATCAGCTTTGTGTCTGTGGCCTGCAGCCATCGGGCTTCTGGATCAGCTTTGTGTCTGTGGCATCCAGCTATCGGGCTCCTGGATCAGCTTTGTGTCTGTGGCTGCAGCCCATCGGTCTCCTGGATCAACTTTGTGTCTGTGGCCTCTAACGATCGGGCTCCTGGATCAGCTTTGTGCCTGTAGCTTCCAGCCATAGGGCTCCTGGATCAGCTTTGTGTCTGTGGCCTCCAGCCATTGGGCTCCTGGATCAGCTTTCTGCCTGTGGCTCTAAACATCGGGCTCCTGGATCAGCTTTGTGTCTGTGGCTTCTAACCATCGGGCTCCTGGATCAGCTTTGTGTCTGTGGCCTCCTGCCATCGGGCTCCTGGATCAGCTTTGTGTCTGTGGCCTGCAGCCATCCGGCTCCTGGATCAGCTTTATGTCTGTGGCCTACAGCCATCGGCCTCCTGGATCAGCTTTGTGTCTGTGGCCTCCAGCCAGTGGGTTCCTGGATCAGCTTTGTGTCTGTGGCCTGCAGCCATTAGCCTCCTGGATCAGCTTTGTGTCTGTGGCCTCCAGCCATCGGCCTCCTGAATCAGCTTTGCGTCTATGGCCTCCAGCTATCGCGCTCCTGGATCAGCTTTGTGTCTGTGGCTGCAGCCCATCGGGCTCCTGGATCAGCTTTGTGTCTCATGTCTCCAGCCATCGGTCTCCTGTAGCAGTTTTGTGTCTGTGGCCTGCAGCCATCGGGCTCCTGGATCAGGTTTGTATCTTTGGCCTCCAGCCATCGGGCTCCTGGATCAGCTTTGTGTCTGTGGCCTCTAACCATCGGGCTGCTGGATCGGCTTTGTGTCTGTGGCCACCAGCCATCGGGCTCCTGGATCAGCTTTCTGTCTGTGGCATCCAGCCATCGGGCTCCTGGATCAGCTTTGTGTCTGTGGCCTCCAGCCATCGGGCTCCTGTATCACCATTTTGTCTGTGGCCTCCAGCCATCGGGCTCCTCGATCAGCTTTGTGTCTGTAGCTGCAGCCCATCGGGCTCCTGGATTAGCTTTGTGTCTGTGGCTGCAGCCCATCGGGCTCCTGGATCAGCTTTATGTCTGTGGCTGCAGCCCATCGGGCTCCTGGATCAGCTTTGTCTCTGTGGCCTCTAACCATCGGGCTCCTGGATCAGCTTTGTATCTGTGGCCTCTAACTATCGGGCTCATGGATCAGCTTTGTGTCTGTAGCCTGCTGCCATCGGGCTCCTGAATCAGCTTTGTGTCTCTGGCCTCCAGCCATCGGGCAACAGGATCAGCTTTGTGTCTGTGGCCTCCAGCCATCGGGCTCCTGGAACAGCATTGTGTCTCTGGCCTCCAGCCATCGGGCAACAGGATCAGCTTTGTGTCTGTGGCCTCCAGCCATCGGGCTCCTGGATCAGCTTTGAGTCTGTGGCTGCAGCCCATCGGGCTCCTGGATCAGCTTTGTGTCTGTGGCCTCCAGCCATTGGGCTCCTGGATCAGCTTTGTGCCTGTGGCTCTAAACATCGGGCTCCTGGATCAGCTTTGTGTCTATGGCTTCTAACCATCGGGCTCCTGGATCAGCTTTGTGTCTGTGGCCTCCTGCCATCGGGCTCCTGGATCAGCTTTGTGTCTGTAGCCTGCAGCCATCGGGCTCCTGGATCAGCTTTGAGTCTATGGCTTCTAACCATCGGGCTCCTGGATCAGCTTTGTGTCTGAGGCCTCCTGCCATCGGGCTCCTGGATCAGCTTTGTGTCTGAGGCCTCCTGCCATCGGGCTCCTGGATCAGTTTTGTGTCTGTGGCTGCAGCCCATCGGGCTCCTGGATCAGCTTTGTATCTGTGGCCTCCAGCCATTGGGCTCCTGGATCAGCTTTCTGCCTGTGGCTCTAAACATCGGGCTCCTGGATCAGCTTTGTGTCTGTGGCTTCTAACCATCGGGCTCCTGGATCAGCTTTGTGTCTGTGGCCTCCTGCCATCGGGCTCCCGGATCAGCTTTGTGTCTGTGGCCTGCAGCCATCCGGCTCCTGGATCAGCTTTATGTCTGTGGCCTACAGCCATCGGCCTCCTGGATCAGCTTTGTGTCTGTGGCCTCCAGCCAGTGGGTTCCTGGATCAGCTTTGTGTCTGTGGCCTGCAGCCATTAGCCTCCTGGATCAGCTTCGTGTCTGTGGCCTCCAGCCATCGGCCTCCTGAATCAGCTTTGCGTCTATGGCCTCCAGCTATCGCGCTCCTGGATCAGCTTTGTGTCTGTGGCTGCAGCCCATCGGGCTCCTGGATCAGCTTTGTGTCTCATGTCTCCAGCCATCGGTCTCCTGTAGCAGTTTTGTGTCTGTGGCCTGCAGCCATCGGGCTCCTGGATCAGGTTTGTATCTTTGGCCTCCAGCCATCGGGCTCCTGGATCAGCTTTGTGTCTGTGGCCTCTAACCATCGGGCTGCTGGATCGGCTTTGTGTCTGTGGCCACCAGCCATCGGGCTCCTGGATCAGCTTTCTGTCTGTGGCATCCAGCCATCGGGCTCCTGGATCAGCTTTGTGTCTGTGGCCTCCAGCCATCGGGCTCCTCGATCAGCTTTGTGTCTGTAGCTGCAGCCCATCGGGCTCCTGGATTAGCTTTGTGTCTGTGGCTGCAGCCCATCGGGCTCCTGGATCAGCTTTATGTCTGTGGCTGCAGCCCATCGGGCTCCTGGATCAGCTTTGTCTCTGTGGCCTCTAACCATCGGGCTCCTGGATCAGCTTTGTATCTGTGGCCTCTAACTATCGGGCTCCTGGATCAGCTTTGTGTCTGTAGCCTGCTGCCATCGGGCTCCTGAATCAGCTTTGTGTCTCTGGCCTCCAGCCATCGGGCAACAGGATCAGCTTTGTGTCTGAGACCTCCAGCCATCGGGCTCCTGGAACAGCATTGTGTCTGTGGCCTCCAGCCATCAGGATCCTGGATCAGCTTTGTGTCTGTGGCTTCCAGCCAATGGGCTCCTGGATCAGCTTTGTGTCTGTGGCCTGCAGCCATCGGGCTCCTGGATCATCTTTATGTCTGTGGCCTCCAGCCAGTGGGTTCCTGGATCAGCTTTGTGTCTGTGGCCTGCAGCCATTAGCCTCCTGGATCAGCTTCGTGTCTGTGGCCTCCAGCCATCGGCCTCCTGAATCAGCTTTGCGTCTATGGCCTCCAGCTATCGCGCTCCTGGATCAGCTTTGTGTCTGTGGTCTCCAGCCACCAGGCTCCTGGATTAGCTTTGTGTCTGTGGCCTCCAGCCATCGGGCTCCTGGATCAGCTTTGTGTCTGTAGCCTGCAGCCATCGGGCTCCTGGATCAGCTTTGTGTATGTGGTCTCCAGCCATCGGGCTCCTGGATCAGCTTTGTGTCTGTAGCCTCCAGCCATCGGGCTCCTGGATCAGCTTTGTGTCTCTGGTCTCCAGCCATCGGTCTCCTGAATCAGCTTTGTCTCTGTGGCCTCCAGCCATCAGGCTCCTGTAGCAGTTTTGTGTCTGTGGCCTGCAGCCATCGGGCTCCTGGATCAGCTTTATGTCTGTGGCCTACGGCCATCGGCCTCCTGGATCAGCTTTGTGTCTGTGGCCTCCAGCCAGTGGGTTCCTGGAGCAGCATTGTGTCTGTGGCCTGCAGCCATCGGCCTCCTGAATCAGCTTTGCGTCTATGACCTCCAGCTATCGCGCTCCTGTATCAGCTTTGTGTCTGTGGCTGCAGCACATCAGGCTCCTGGATCAGCTTTGTGTCTGTGGCCTCCAGCCATCGGGCTCCTGGATCAGCTTTGTGTCTGTGCCTGCAGCACATCAGGCTCCTGGATCAGTTTTGTGTCTGTGGCCTGCAGCCATCGGGCTCCTGGATCAGGTTTGTATCTTTGACCTCCAGCCATCGGGCTCCTGGATCGGCTTTGTGTCTGTGGCCACCAGCCATCGGGCTCCTGGATCAGCTTTGTGTCTGTGGCCTGCAGCCATCGGGCTCCAGGATCAGCTTTGTGTCTGTGGCCTCTAAACATCGAGCTCCTGGATCAGCTTTGTGTCTGTAGCCTGCAGCCATCGGGCTCCTGGATCACCTTTGTGTCTGTGGCCTCCAGCAAACGGGCTCCTGGATCAGCTTTGTGTCTGTGGCCTCCAGACATCAGGATCCTGGATAAGATTCGTGTCTGTGGCCTACAGCCATCGGATCCTGGATCAGCTTTGTGTCTGTGGCCTCCAGCCAGTGGCTTCCTGGATCAGCTTTGTGTCTGTGGCCTGCAGCCATTAGCCTCCTGGATCAGCTTTGTGTCTGTGGCCTCCAGCCATCGGCCTCCTGATTCAGCTTTGTGTCTATGGCCTCCAGCTATCGCGCTCCTGGATCAGCTTTGTGTCTGTGGCTGCAGCACATCAGGCTCCTGGATCAGCTTTGTGTCTGTGGTCTCCAGCTACCAGGCTCCTGGATTAGCTTTGTGTCTGTGGCCTCCAGCCATCGGGCTCCTGGATCAGCTTTGTGTCTGTGGTCTCCAGCCATCGGGCTCCTGGATCAGCTTTGTGTCTCTGGTCTCCAGCCATCGGTCTCCTGGATCAGCTTTGTGTCTGTGGCCTCCAGCCATCAGGCTCCTGTAGCAGTTTTGTGTCTGTGGCCTGCAGCCATCAGGCTCCTGGATCAGCTTTGTATCTTTGGCCTCCAGCCATCGGGCTCTTGGATCAGCTTTGTTTCTGTGGCTTCCAGCCATTGGGCTCCTGGATCAGCTTTGTGTCTGTGGCCTCCAGCCATCGGGCTCCTGGATCAGCGTTTTGTCTGTGGCCTCCAGCCATCGAGCTCCTGGATCAGCTTTGTGTCTGTGGTCTCTAACCATCGGGCTGCTGGATCAGCTTTGTGTCTGTGGCCACCAGCCATCGGGCTCCTGGATCAGCTTTGTGTCTGTGGCATCCAGCCATCGGGCTCCTGGATCAGCTATGTGTCTGTGGCCTCTAAACATCGGGCTCCTGGATCAGCTTTGTGTCTGTGGCCTCCAGCCATCGGGCTCCTGGATCAGCTTTGTGTCTGTGGCCTCTAACCATCGGGCTCCAGGATAAGCTTTGTGTCTCTGGTCTCTAGCGCTCGGGCTCCTGGATCAGCTTTGTGTCTGTGGCCTCCAGCCATCGGGCTCCTGGATCAGCTTTGTGTCTGTGGCCTCTAACCATCGGGCTCCTGGATAAGCTTTTATCTGTAGCTGCAGCCCATCGAGCTCCGGGATCAGCATTGTGTCTGTGGCCTCCAGCTATCGGGCTCCTGGATCAGCTTTGTGTCTGTGGCTGCAGCCCATCGGGCTCCTGGATCAGCTTTGTGTCTGTGGCCTCCAGCCATCGGGCTCCTGGATCAGCTTTGTGTCTGTGGCCTCTAACCATCGGGCTCCAGGATAAGCTTTGTGTCTCTGGTCTCTAGCGATCGGGCTCCTGGATCAGCTTTGTGTCTGTGGCCTCCAGCCATCGGGCTCCTGGATCAGCTTTGTGTCTGTGGCCTCTAACCATCGGGCTCCTGGATAAGCATTGTGTCTCTGGTCTCTAGCCATCGGGCTCCTGGATCAGCTTTGTGTCTGTGGCCTGCAGCCATCGGGCTCCAGGATCAGCTTTGTATCTGTAGCTTCCAGCCATCGGGCGCCTGGATCAGCTTTGTGTCTGTGGCCTGCAGCCATCGGGCTCCTGGATCAGCTTTGTGTCTGTGGCCTCTAACCATCGGGCTCCAGGATAAGCTTTGTGTCTCTGGTCTCTAGCGATCGGGCTCTTGGATCAGCTTTGTGTCTGTGGCCTCCAGCCATCGGGCTCCTGGATCAGCTTTGTGTCTGTGGCCTCTAACCATCGGGCTCCTGGATAAGCTTTGTGTCTCTGGTCTCTAGCCATCGGGCTCCTGGATCAGCTTTGTGTCTGTGGCCTGCAGCCATCGGGCTCTAGGACCAGCTTTGTATCTGTAGCTTCCAGCCATCGGGCTCCTGGATCAGCTTTGTGTCTGTGGCCTGCAGCCATCGGGCTCCTGGATCAGCTTTGTGTCTGTGGCCTCTAACCATCGGGCTCCAGGATAAGCTTTGTGTCTCTGGTCTCTAGCGATCGGGCTCCTGGATCAGCTTTGTGTCTGTGGCTGCAGTCCATCAGGCTCCTGGATCAGCTTCGTGTCTGTGGCTTCTAACCATCAGGCTCCTGGATCAGCTTTTATCTGTAGCTGCAGCCCATCGAGCTCCTGGATCAGCATTGTGTCTGTGGCCTCTAGCTATCGGGCTCCTGGATCAACTTTGTGTCTGTGGCCTCTAGCCATCGGACTCCTGAATCAGCTTTGTGTATGTGGCCTCTAAACATCGAGCTCCTGGATCAGCTTTGTGTCTGTGGCCTGCAGCCATCGGACTCCAGGATCAGCTTTGTGTATGTGGCCTCTAAACATCGAGCTCCTGGATCAGCTTTGTGTCTTTAGCCTGCAGCCATCGGACTCCTGGATCAGCTTTGTGTCTGTGGCCTCCAGCCATCGGGCTCCTGGATCAGCTTTTTGCCGGTGGCCTCCAGCCATCGGGCTCCTGAATCAGCTTTTTGTCTGTGGCCTCCAGCCATCAGGATCCTGGATCAGCTTTGTGTCTGTGGCCTCCAGCCAATGGGCTCCGAGATCAGCTTTGTGTCTGTGACCTGCAGCCATCGGCCTCCTGGATCAGCTTTGTGTCTATGGCCTCCAGCTAACGTGCTCCTGGATCAGCTTTGTGTCTGTGACTGCAGCCCATCAGGCTCCTGGATCAGCTTTGTATTTGTGGTCTCCAGCCACCAGGCTCCTGGATTAGCTTTGTGTCTGTGGCCTGCAGCCATCGGGCTCCTGGATCAGCTTTGTGTCTGTAGCCTGCAGCCATCGGGCTTCTGGATCAGCTTTGCGTCTGTGGCCTGCAGCCATCAGGCCCCTGGATCAGCTTCGTGTCTGTAGCCTTCAGCCATCGGGCTGCTGGATCAGCTTTGTATCTGTGGCTGCAGCCCATTGGGCTACTGGATCAGCTTTGTGTCTGTGGCCTCCAGCCATCGGGCTCCTGGATCAGCTTTGTGTCTGTGGCTCTAACCATCGGGCTCCTGGATCAGCTTTGTGTCTCTGGTCTCCAGCCATCGGGCTCCTGGATCAGCTTTCTGTCTGTGGCCTGCAGCCATCGGGCTCCATGATCAGCTTTGTGTCTGTGGCCTCTAAACCTCGAGCTCCTGGATCAGCTTTGTGTCTGTAGCCTGCAGCGATCGGGCTACTGGATCAGCTTTGTGTCTCTGGCCTCCAGCCATCGGGCTCCTGGATCAGCTTTGTGTCTGGGGCCTCCAGCCATCGGGCTCCTGGAACAGCATTGTGTCTGTGGCCTCCAGCCATCAGGATCCTGGATCAGCTTTGTGTCTGTGGCCTCCATCCAATGGGCTCCTGAATCAGCTTTCTGTCTGTGGCCTGCAGCCATCGGGCTCCTAGATCCGCTTCGTGTCTGTGGCCTCCAGTCATCGGCCTCCTGGATCAGCATTGTGTCTATGGCCTCCAGATATCGGGCTCCTGGATCAGCTTTGTGTCTGTGGTTGCAGACCATCGGGCTCCTGGATCAGCTTTGTGTCTGTGGCCTCCAGCTATCGGGCTCCTGGATCAACTTTGTGTCTGTAGCCTCCAGCTATCGGGCTCCTGGATCAGCTTTGTGTCTGTGGCTGCAGCCCATCGGGCTCCTGAATCAGCTTTGTGTCTGTGGCCTCCAGCCATCGGGCTCCTGGATCAGCTTTGTGTCTGTGGCCTCTAACCATCGGGCTCCTGGATCAGCTTTGTGTCTCTGGCCTCTAGCCATCGGGCTCCTGGATCAGCTTTGTGTCTGTGGCCTCCAGCTATCGGGCTCCTGGATCAGTTTGTGTCTGTGGCTGCAGCCCATCAGGCTCCTGGATCAGCGTTGTGTCTGTGGCCTGCAGCCATTGGGCTCCTGGATCAGCTTCGTGTCTGTGGCCTCTAGCCATCGCGATCCAGGATAATCTTTGTGTCTGTGGCCTCTAACCATCGGGCTCCTGGATCAGCTTTGTATCTGTAGCCTCCGGCCATCGGGCTCTTGGATCAGCTTTGTGTCTATGGCTGCAGCCCATCGGGCTCCTAGATCAGCTTTGTGTCTGTGGCTGCAGCCCATCGGGCTCCTGGATCAGCTTTGTTTCTGTGGCTGCAGCCCATCGGGGTCCTGGATCAACATTGTGTCTGTGGCCTCTAACCATCGTGCTCCTCGATGAGCTTTGTGTCTGTGGCCTCTTAACATCGAGCTCCTGGATCAGCATTGTGTCTGTAGCCTGCAGCCATCGGACCCTTGGATCAGATTTGTGTCTGCGGCCTCCAGCTATGGGGCTCCTGGATGAGCTTTGTGTCTGTGGCTTCTAACCATCGGGCTCTTGGATCAGCTTTGTGTCTGTGGCTGCAGCCCATCGGGCTCCTGGATCAGCTTTGTGTCTGTGGCCCTCAGCCATCGGGCTCCAGGATCAGCTTTGTGTCTGTGGCTCTAACCATCGAACTCCTGGATCAGCTTTGTGTCTCTGGTCTCCAGCCATCGGGCTCCTGGATCAGATTTGTGTCTGTGGCCTCTAAACCTCGAGCTCCTGGATCAGCTTTGTGTCTGTAGCCAGCGATCGGGCTCCTGGATCAGCTTTGTGTCTCTGGCCTCCAGCCATCGGGCTCCTGGATCAGCTTTGTGTCTGGGGCCTCCAGCCATCGGGCTCCTGGAACAGCATTGAGTCTGTGGCCTCCAGCCATCAGGATCCTGGATCAGCTTTGTGTCTGTGGCCTCCATCCAATGGGCTCCTGGATCAACTTTGTGTCTGTGGCCTGCAGCAATCGGGCTCCTGGATCCGCTTCGTGTCTGTGGCCTCCAGTCATCGGCCTCCTGGATCAGCTTTGTGTCTCTGTTCTCTAGCCATCGGGCTCCTGGATCAGCTTTGTGTCTGTGGCCTGCAGCCATCGGGCTTCTGGATAAGCTTTGTGTCTGTGGCATCCAGCTATCGGGCTCCTGGATCTGCTTTGTGTCTGTGGCTGCAGCCCATCGGTCTCCTGGATCAACTTTGTGTCTGTGGCCTCTAACGATCGGGCTCCTGGATCAGCTTTGTATCTGTAGCTTCCAGCCATAGGGCTCCTGGATCAGCTTTGTGTCTGTGGCTGCAGCCCATCGGGCTCCTGGATCAGCTTTCTGTCTGTGGCCTCCAGCTATCGGGCTCCTGGATCAGCTTTGTGTCTGTGGCTGCAGCCCATCGGGCTCCTGGATCATCTTTGTGTCTGTGGCCTCCAGCCATCGGGCTCCTGGATCAGCTTTGTGTCTGTAGCCTCGAACCATCGGGCTCCAGGATAAGCTTTGTGTCTCTGGTCTCGAGCGATCGGGCTCCTGGATCAGCATTGTGTCTGTGGCCTCCAGCCATCGGGCTCCTGGATCAGCTTGTGTCAGTGGCCTCTAACCATCGGGCTCCTGGATAAGCTTTGTGTCTCTGGTCTCTAGCCATCGGGCTCCTGGATCATCTTTCTGTCTGTGGCCTGCAGCCATCGGGCTCCAGGATCAGCTTTGTACCTGTAGCTTCCAGCCATCGGGCTCCTGGATCAGCTTTGTGTCTGTGACTGTAGCCCATCGGGCTCCTGGATCAGCTTTGTGTCTGTGGCCTCCAGCCATCGGGCTCCTGGATCAGCTTTGTGTCTCTGGTCTCCAGCCATCGGGCTCCTGGATCAGCTTTGTGTCTGTGGCCTGCAGCCATCGGGCTCCATGATCAGCTTTGTGTCTGTGGCCTCTAAACCTCGAGCTCCTGGATCAGCTTTGTGTCTGTAGGCTGCAGCGATCCGGCTCCTGGATCAGCTTTCTGTCTCTGGCCTCCAGCCATCGGGCTCCTGGATCAGCTTTGTGTCTGGGGCCTCCAGCCATCGGGCTCCTGGAACAGCATTGTGTCTGTGGCCTCCAGCCATCAGGATCCTGGATCAGCTTTGTGTCTGTGGCCTACATTCAATGGGCTCCTGGATCAGCTTTGTGTCTGTGGCCTGCAGCCATCGGGCTCCTGGATCCGCTTCGTGTCTGTGGCCTCCAGTCATCGGCCTCCTGGATCAGCTTTGTGTCTCTGTTCTCTAGCCATCGGGCTCCTGGATCAGCTTTGTGTCTGTGGCCTGCAGCTATCGGGCTCCTGGATCAGCTTTGTGTCTGTGGCTGCAGCCCATCGGTCTCCTGGATCAACTTTGTGTCTGTGGCCTCTAACGATCGGGCTCCTGGATCAGCTTTGTGCCTGTAGCTTCCAGCCATAGGGCTCCTGGATCAGCTTTGTGTCTGTGGCTGCAGCCCATCGGGCTCCTGGATCAGCTTTCTGTCTGTGGCCTCCAGCTATCGGGCTCCTGGATCAACATTGTGTCTGTACCCTCCAGCTATCGGGCTCCTGGATCAGCTTTGTGTCTGTGGCTGCAGCCCATCGGGCTCCTGGATCATCTTTGTGTCTGTGGCCTCCAGCCATCGGGCTCCTGGATCAGCTTTGTGTCTGTGGCCTCTAACCATCGGGCTCCAGGATAAGCTTTGTGTCTCTGGTCTCGAGCGATCGGGCTCCTGGATCAGCTTTGTGTCTGTGGCCTCCAGCCATCGGGCTCCTGGATCAGCTTTGTGTCTGTGGCCTCTAACCATCGGGCTCCTGGATAAGCTTTGTGTCTCTGGTTTCTAGCCATCGGGCTCCTGGATCAACTTTGTGTCTGTGGCCTGCAGCCATCGGGCTCCAGGATCAGCTTTGTATCTGTAGCTTCCAGCCATCGGGCTCCTGGATCAGTTTTGTGTCTGTAGGCTGCAGCGATCCGGTTCCTGGATCAGCTTTGTGTCTCTGGCCTCCAGCCATCGGGCTCCTGGATCAGCTTTGTGTCTGGGGCCTCCAGCCATCGGGCTCCTGGAACAGCATTGTGTCTGTGGCTTACAGCCATTTGGATCCTGGATCAGCTTTGTGTCTGTGGCCTCCATCCAATGGGCTCCTGGATCAGCTTTGTGTCTGTGGCCTGCAGCCATCGGGCTCCTGGATCCGCTTCGTGTCTGTGGCCTCCAGTCATCGGCCTCCTGGATCAGCATTGTGTCTATGGCCTCCAGCTATCGGGCTCCTGGATCAGCTTTGTGTCTGTGGCTGCAGCCCATCGGGCTCCTGTATCAGCTTTGTGTCTGTGGCCTCCAGCCATCGGGCTCCTGGATCAGCTTTGTGTCTCTGGTCTCTAGCCATCGGTCTCCTGGATCAGCTTTGTGTCTGTGGCCTGCAGCCATCGGGCTTCTGGATCAGCTTTGTGTCTGTGGCATCCAGCTATCGGGCTCCTGGATCAGCTTTGTGTCTGTGGCCTCTAACCATCGGGCTCCTGGATCAGCTTTGTATCTGTGGCCTCTAACCATCAGGCTCCTGGATCACCTTTGTGTCTGTAGCCTGCAGCCATTGGGCCCCTGGATCAGATTTGTGTCTGCGGCCTCCAGCTATGGGGCTCCTGGATGAGCTTTGTGTCTGTGGCTTCTAACCATCGGGCTCCTGGATCAGCTTTGTGTCTGTGGCTGCAGCCCATTGGGCTCCTGGATCAGCTTTGTGTCTGTGGCCTCCAGCCATCGGGCTCCATGATCAGCTTTGTGTCTGTGGCCTCTAAACATCGAGCTCCTGGATCAGCATTGTGTCTGTAGCCTGCAGCCATCGGGCCCCTGGATCAGATTTGTGTCTGCGGCCTCCAGCTATGGGGCTCCTGGATGAGCTTTGTGCCTGTGGCTTCTAACCATCGGGCTCCTGGATCAGCTTTGTGTCTGTGGCTGCAGCCCATCGGGCTCCTGGATCAGCTTTGTGTCTCTGGCCTCCAGCCATAGGGCTCCTGGATCAGCTTTGTGTCTGGGGCCTCCAGCCATCGGGCTCCTGGAACAGCATTGTGTCTGTGGCCTCCAGCCATCAGGATCCTGGATCAGCTTTGTGTCTGTGGCCTCCATCCAATGGGCTCCTGGATCAGCTTTGTGTCTGTGGCCTGCAGCCATCGGGCTCCTGGATCTGCTTCGTGTCTGTGGCCTCCAGTCATCGGCCTCCTGGATCAGCTTTGTGTCTCTGGTCTCTAGCCATCGGGCTCCTGGATCAGCTTTGTGTCTGTGGACTGCAGCCATCAGGATCCTGGATCAGCTTTGTGTCTGTGGCCTCCAGCCAATGGGCTTCGAGATCAGCTTTGTGTCTGTGACCTGCAGCCATCGTGATCCAGGATAATCTTTGTGTCTGTGGCCTCTAACCATCGGGCTCCTGGATCAGCTTTGTATCTGTAGCCTCCGGCCATCGGGCTCCTGGATCAGCTTTGCGTCTGTGGCTGCAGCCCATCGGGCTCCTGGATCAGCTTTGTTTCTGTGGCTGCAGCCCATCGGGGTCCTGGATCAACATTGTGTCTGTGGCCTCTAACCATCGTGCTCCTGGATGAGCTTTGTGTCTGTGGCCTCTTAACATCGAGCTCCTGGATCAGCATTGTGTCTGTAGCCTGCAGCCATCGGACCCTTGGATCAGATTTGTGTCTGCGGCCTCCAGCTATGGGGCTCCTGGATGAGCTTTGTGTCTGTGGCTTCTAACCATCGGGCTCTTGGATCAGCTTTGTGTCTGTGGCTGCAGCCCATCGGGCTCCTGGATCAGCTTTGTGTCTGTGGCCCTCAGCCATCGGGCTCCAGGATCAGCTTTGTGTCTGTGGCCTCTAAACCTCGAGCTCCTGGATCAGCTTTGTGTCTGTAGCCTGCAGCGAACGGGCTCCTGGATCAGCTTTGTGTCTCTGGCCTCCAGCCATCGGGCTCCTGGATCAGCTTTGTGTCTGGGGCCTCCAGCCATCGGGCTCCTGGAACAGCATTGAGTCTGTGGCCTCCAGCCATCAGGATCCTGGATCAGCTTTGTGTCTGTGGCCTCCATCCAATGGGCTCCTGGATCAACTTTGTGTCTGTGGCCTGCAGCAATCGGGCTCCTGGATCCGCTTCGTGTCTGTGGCCTCCATTCATCGGCCTCCTGGATCAGCTTTGTGTCTCTGTTCTCTAGCCATCGGGCTCCTGGATCAGCTTTGTGTCTGTGGCCTGCAGCCATCGGGCTTCTGGATAAGCTTTGTGTCTGTGGCATCCAGCTATCGGGCTCCTGGATCAGCTTTGTGTCTGTGGCTGCACCCCATCGGTCTCCTGGATCAACTTTGTGTCTGTGGCCTCTAACGATCGGGCTCCTGGATCAGCTTTGTATCTGTAGCTTCCAGCCATAGGGCTCCTGGATCAGCTTTGTGTCTGTGGCTGCAGCCCATCGGGCTCCTGGATCAGCTTTCTGTCTGTGGCCTCCAGCTATCGGGCTCCTGGATCAGCTTTGTGTCTGTGGCTGCAGCCCATCGGGCTCCTGGATCATCTTTGTGTCTGTGGCCTCCAGCCATCGGGCTCCTGGATCAGCTTTGTGTCTGTAGCCTCGAACCATCGGGCTCCAGGATAAGCTTTGTGTCTCTGGTCTCGAGCGATCGGGCTCCTGGATCAGCATTGTGTCTGTGGCCTCCAGCCATCGGGCTCCTGGATCAGCTTGTGTCAGTGGCCTCTAACCATCGGGCTCCTGGATAAGCTTTGTGTCTCTGGTCTCTAGCCATCGGGCTCCTGGATCAACTTTGTGTCTGTGGCCTGCAGCCATCGGGCTCCAGGATCAGCTTTGTACCTGTAGCTTCCAGCCATCGGGCTCCTGGATCAGCATTGTGTCTGTGACTGCAGCCCATCGGGCTCCTGGATCAGCTTTGTGTCTGTGGCCTCCAGCCATCGGGCTCCTGGATCAGCTTTGTGTCTGTGGCCTGCAGCCATCGGGCTCCATGATCAGCTTTGTGTCTGTGGCCTCTAAACCTCGAGCTCCTGGATCAGCTTTGTGTCTGTAGGCTGCAGCGATCCGGCTCCTGGATCAGCTTTCTGTCTCTGGCCTCCAGCCATCGGGCTCCTGGATCAGCTTTGTGTCTGGGGCCTCCAGCCATCGGGCTCCTGGAACAGCATTGTGTCTGTGGCCTCCAGCCATCAGGATCCTGGATCAGCTTTGTGTCTGTGGCCTACATTCAATGGGCTCCTGGATCAGCTTTGTGTCTGTGGCCTACATTCAATGGGCTCCTGGATCAGCTTTATGTCTGTGGCCTGCAGCCATCGGGCTCCTGGATCCGCTTCGTGTCTGTGGCCTCCAGTCATCGGCCTCCTGGATCAGCTTTGTGTCTCTGTTCTCTAGCCATCGGGCTCCTGGATCAGCTTTGTGTCTGTGGCCTGCAGCCATCGGGCTCCTGGATCAGCTTTGTGTCTGTGGCTGCAGCCCATCGGTCTCCAGGATCAACTTTGTGTCTGTGGCCTCCAGCTATCGGGCTCCTGGATCAACATTGTGTCTGTAGCCTCCAGCTATCGGGCTCCTGGATCAGCTTTGTGTCTGTGGCTGCAGCCCATCGGGCTCCTGGATCATCTTTGTGTCTGTGGCCTCCAGCCATCGGGCTCCTGGATCAGCTTTGTGTCTGTAGCCTCTAACCATCGGGCTCCAGGATAAGCTTTGTGTCTCTGGTCTCGAGCGATCGGGCTCCTGGATCAGCTTTGTGTCTGTGGCCTCCAGCCATCGGGCTCCTGGATCAGCTTTGTGTCTGTGGCCTCTAACCATCGGGCTCCTGGATAAGCTTTGTGTCTCTGGTCTCTAGCCATCGGGCTCCTGGATCAACTTTGTGTCTGTGGCCTGCAGCCATCGGGCTCCAGGATCAGCTTTGTATCTGTAGCTTCCAGCCATCGGGCTCCTGGATCAGTTTTGTGTCTGTAGGCTGCAGCGATCCGGTTCCTGGATCAGCTTTGTGTCTCTTGCCTCCAGCCATCGGGCTCCTGGATCAGCTTTGTGTCTGGGGCCTCCAGCCATCGGGCTCCTGGAACAGCATTGTGTCTGTGGCTTACAGCCATTTGGATCCTGGATCAGCTTTGTGTCTGTGGCCTCCATCCAATGGGCTCCTGGATCAGCTTTGTGTCTGTGGCCTGCAGCCATCGGGCTCCTGGATCCGCTTCGTGTCTGTGGCCTCCAGTCATCGGCCTCCTGGATCAGCATTGTGTCTATGGCCTCCAGCTATCGTGCTCCTGGATCAGCTTTGTGTCTGTGGCTGCAGCCCATCGGGCTCCTGTATCAGCTTTGTGTCTGTGGCCTCCAGCCATCGGGCTCCTGGATCAGCTTTGTGTCTCTGGTCTCTAGCCATCGGTCTCCTGGATCAGCTTTGTGTCTGTGGCCTGCAGCCATCGGGCTTCTGGATCAGCTTTGTGTCTGTGGCATCCAGCTATCGGGCTCCTGGATCAGCTTTGTGTCTGTGGCCTCTAACCATCGGGCTCCTGGATCAGCTTTGTATCTGTGGCCTCTAACCATCAGGCTCCTGGATCAGCTTTGTGTCTGTAGCCTGCAGCCATTGGGCCCCTGGATCAGATTTGTGTCTGCGGCCTCCAGCTATGGGGCTCCTGGATGAGCTTTGTGTCTGTGGCTGCAGCCCATTGGGCTCCTGGATCAGCTTTGTGTCTGTGGCCTCCAGCCATCGGGCTCCAGGATCAGCTTTGTGTCTGTGGCCTCTTAACATCGAGCTCCTGGATCAGCATTGTGTCTGTAGCCTGCAGCCATCGGGCCCCTGGATCAGATTTGTGTCTGCGGCCTCCAGCTATGGGGCTCCTGGATGAGCTTTGTGCCTGTGGCTTCTAACCATCGGGCTCCTGGATCAGCTTTGTGTCTGTGGCTGCAGCCCATCGGGCTCCTGGATCAGCTTTGTGTCTCTGGCCTCCAGCCATAGGGCTCCTGGATCAGCTTTGTGTCTGGGGCCTCCAGCCATCGGGCTCCTGGAACAGCATTGTGTCTGTGGCCTCCAGCCATCAGGATCCTGGATCAGCTTTGTGTCTGTGGCCTCCATCCAATGGGCTCCTGGATCAGCTTTGTGTCTGTGGCCTGCAGCCATCGGGCTCCTGGATCCGCTTCGTGTCTGTGGCCTCCAGTCATCGGCCTCCTGGATCAGCTTTGTGTCTCTGGTCTCTAGCCATCGGGCTCCTGGATCAGCTTTGTGTCTGTGGACTGCAGCCATCGGGCTTCTGGATCAGCTTTGTGTCTGTGGCTTCCAGCTATCGGGCTCCTGGATCAGCTTTGTGTCTGTGGCTGCAGCCCATCGGTCTCCTGGGTCAACTTTGTGTCTGTGGCCTCTAACGATCGGGCTCCTGGATCAGCTTTGTATCTGTAGCTTCCAGCCATAGGGCTCCTGGATCAGCTTTGTGTCTGTGGCTGCAGCCCATCGGGCTCCTGGATCAGCTTTCTGTCTGTGGCCTCCAGCCATCAGGATCCTGGATCAGCTTTGTGTCTGTGGCCTCCATCCAATGGGCTCCTGGATCAGCATTGTGTCTGTGGCCTGCAGCCATCGGGCTCCTGGATCCGCTTCGTGTCTGTGGCCTCCAGTCATCGGCCTCCTGGATCAGCATTGTGTCTATGGCCTCTAGCTATCGGGCTCCTGGATCAGCTTTGTGTCTGTGGCTGCAGCCCATCGGGCTCCTGTATCAGCTTTGTGTCTGTGGCCTCCAGCCATCGGGCTCCTGGATCAGCTTTGTGTCTCTGGTCTCTAGCCATCGGTCTCCTGGATCAGCTCTGTGTCTGTGGCCTGCAGCCATCGGGCTTCTGGATCAGCTTTGTGTCTGTGGCATCCAGCTATCGGGCTCCTGGATCAGCTTTGTGTCTGTGGCCTCTAACCATTGGGCTCCTGGATCAGCTTTGTATCTGTGGCCTCTAACCATCGGGCTCCTGGATCAGCTTTGTGTCTGTAGCCTGCAGCCATTGGGCCCCTGGATCAGATTTGTGTCTGCGGCCTCCAGCTATGGGGCTCCTGGATGAGCTTTGTGCCTGTGGCTTCTAACCATCGGGCTCCTGGATCAGCTTTGTGTCTGTGGCTGCAGCCCATCGGGCTCCTGGATCAGCTTTGTGTCTCTGGCCTCCAGCCATAGGGCTCCTGGATCAGCTTTGTGTCTGGGGCCTCCAGCCATCGGGCTCCTGGAACAGCATTGTGTCTGTGGCCTCCAGCCATCAGGATCCTGGATCAGCTTTGTGTCTGTGGCCTCCATCCAATGGGCTCCTGGATCAGCTTTGTGTCTGTGGCCTGCAGCCATCGGGCTCCTGGATCCGCTTCGTGTCTGTGGCCTCCAGTCATCGGCCTCCTGGATCAGCTTTGTGTCTCTGGTCTCTAGCCATCGGGCTCCTGGATCAGCTTTGTGTCTGTGGCCTGCAGCGATCGGGCTTCTGGATCAGCTTTGTGTCTGTGGCTTCCAGCTATCGGGCTCCTGGATCAGCTTTGTGTCTGTGGCTGCAGCCCATCGGTCTCCTGGGTCAACTTTGTGTCTGTGGCCTCTAACGATCGGGCTCCTGGATCAGCTTTGTATCTGTAGCTTCCAGCCATAGGGCTCCTGGATCAGCTTTGTGTCTGTGGCTGCAGCCCATCGGGCTCCTGGATCAGCTTTCTGTCTGTGGCCTCCAGCCATCAGGATCCTGGATCAGCTTTGTGTCTCTGGTCTCCAGCCATCGGGCTCCTGGATCAGATTTGTGTCTGTGGCCTCTAAACCTCGAGCTCCTGGATCAGCTTTGTGTCTGTAGCCTGCAGCGATCGGGCTCCTGGATCAGCTTTGTGTCTCTGGCCTCCAGCCATCGGGCTCCTGGATCAGCTTTGTGTCTGGGGCCTCCAGCCATCGGGCTCCTGGAACAGCATTGAGTCTGTGGCCTCCAGCCATCAGGATCCTGGATCAGCTTTGTGTCTGTGGCCTCCATCCAATGGGCTCCTGGATCAGCTTTGTGTCTGTGGCCTGCAGCCATCGGGCTCCTGGATCCGCTTCGTGTCTGTGGCCTCCAGTCATCGGCCTCCTGGATCAGCATTGTGTCTATGGCCTCTAGCTATCGGGCTCCTGGATCAGCTTTGTGTCTGTGGCTGCAGCCCATCGGGCTCCTGTATCAGCTTTGTGTCTGTGGCCTCCAGCCATCGGGCTCCTGGATCAGCTTTGTGTCTCTGGTCTCTAGCCATCGGTCTCCTGGATCAGCTTTGTGTCTGTGGCCTGCAGCCATCGGGCTTCTGGATCAGCTTTGTGTCTGTGGCATCCAGCTATCGGGCTCCTGGATCAGCTTTGTGTCTGTGGCCTCTAACCATCGGGCTCCTGGATCAGCTTTGTATCTGTGGCCTCTAACCATCAGGCTCCTGGATCAGCTTTGTGTCTGTAGCCTGCAGCCATTGGGCCCCTGGATCAGATTTGTGTCTGCGGCCTCCAGCTATGGGGCTCCTGGATGAGCTTTGTGTCTGTGGCTTCTAACCATCGGGCTCCTGGATCAGCTTTGTGTCTGTGGTCTCTAGCCATTGGGCTCCTGGATCAGCTTCGTGTCTGTGGCTGCAGCCCATCGGGCTCCTGGATCAACATTGTGTCTGTGGCCTCTAACGATCGGGCTCCTGGATCAGCTTTGTATCTGTAGCTTCCAGCCATAGGGCTCCTGGATCAGCTTTGTGTCTGTGGCTGCAGCCCATCGGGCTCCTGGATCAGCTTTCTGTCTGTGGCCTCCAGCTATCGGGCTCCTGGATCAACTTTGTGTCTGTAGCCTCCAGCTATCGGGCTCCTGGATCAGCTTTGTGTCTGTGGCTGCAGCCCATCAGGATCCTGGATCAGCTTTGTGTCTCTGGTCTCCAGCCATCGGGCTCCTGGATCAGATTTGTGTCTGTGGCCTCTAAACCTCGAGCTCCTGGATCAGCTTTGTGTCTGTAGCCTGCAGCGATCGGGCTCCTGGATCAGCTTTGTGTCTCTGGCCTCCAGCCATCGGGCTCCTGGATCAGCTTTGTGTCTGGGGCCTCCAGCCATCGGGCTCCTGGAACAGCATTGAGTCTGTGGCCTCCAGCCATCAGGATCCTGGATCAGCTTTGTGTCTGTGGCCTCCATCCAATGGGCTCCTGGATCAACTTTGTGTCTGTGGCCTGCAGCCATCGGGCTCCTGGATCCGCTTCGTTTCTGTGGCCTCCAGTCATCGGCCTCCTGGATCAGCTTTGTGTCTCTGTTCTCTAGCCATCGGGCTCCTGGATCCGCTTCGTTTCTGTGGCCTCCAGTCATCGGCCTCCTGGATCAGCTTTGTGTCTCTGTTCTCTAGCCATCGGGCTCCTGGATCAGCTTTGTGTCTGTGGCCTGCAGCCATCGGGCTTCTGGATCAGCTTTGTGTCTGTGGCATCCAGCTATCGGGCTCCTGGATCAGCTTTGTGTCTGTGGCTGCAGCCCATCGGTCTCCTGGATCAACTTTGTGTCTGTGGCCTCTAACGATCGGGCTCCTGGATCAGCTTTGTATCTGTAGCTTCCAGCCATAGGGCTCCTGGATCAGCTTTGTGTCTGTGGCTGCAGCCCATCGGGCTCCTGGATCAGCTTTCTGTCTGTGGCCTCCAGCTATCGGGCTCCTGGATCAACTTTGTGTCTGTAGCCTCCAGCTATCGGGCTCCTGGATCAGCTTTGTGTCTGTGGCTGCAGCCCATCGGGCTCCTGGATCATCTTTGTGTCTGTGGCCTCCAGCCATCGGGCTCCTGGATCAGCTTTGTGTCTGTAGCCTCGAACCATCGGGCTCCAGGATAAGCTTTGTGTCTCTGGTCTCGAGCGATCGGGCTCCTGGATCAGCTTTGTGTCTGTGGCCTCCAGCCATCGGGCTCCTGGATCAGCTTGTGTCAGTGGCCTCTAACCATCGGGCTCCTGGATAAGCTTTGTGTCTCTGGTCTCTAGCCATCGGGCTCCTGGATCAACTTTGTGTCTGTGGCCTGCAGCCATCGGGCTCCAGGATCAGCTTTGTATCTGTAGCTTCAAGCCATCGGGCTCCTGGATCAGCTTTGTGTCTGTGGCTGCAGCCCATCGGGCTCCTGGATCAGCTTTGTGTCTGTGGCCTCCAGCCATCGGGCTCCTGGATCAGCTTTGTGTCTCTGGTCTCCAGCCATCGGGCTCCTGGATCAGCTTTGTGTCTGTGGCCTGCAGCCATCGGGCTCCATGATCAGCTTTGTGTCTGTGGCCTCTAAACCTCGAGCTCCTGGATCAGCTTTGTGTCTGTAGGCTGCAGCGATCCGGCTCCTGGATCTGCTTTCTGTCTCTGGCCTCCAGCCATCGGGCTCCTGGATCAGCTTTGTGTCTGGGGCCTCCAGCCATCAGGATCCTGGATCAGCTTTGTGTCTGTGGCCTACATTCAATGGGCTCCTGGATCAGCTTTGTGATTGTGGCCTCCAGTCATCGGCCTCCTGGATCAGCTTTGTGTCTCTGTTCTCTAGCCATCGGGCTCCTGGATCAGCTTTGTGTCTGTGGCCTGCAGCCATCGGGCTTCTGGATCAGCTTTGTGTCTGTGGCATCCAGCTATCGGGCTCCTGGATCAGCTTTGTGTCTGTGGCTGCAGCCCATCGGTCTCCTGGATCAACTTTGTGTCTGTGGCCTCTAACGATCGGGCTCCTGGATCAGCTTTGTGTCTGTAGCTTCCAGCCATAGGGCTCCTGGATCAGCTTTGTGTCTGTGGCTGCAGCCCATCGTGCTCCTGGATCAGCTTTCTGTCTGTGGCCTCCAGCTATCGGGCTCCTGGATCAACATTGTGTCTGTAGCCTCCAGCTATCGGGCTCCTGGATCAGTTTTGTGTCTGTGGCTGCAGCCCATCGGGCTCCTGGATCATCTTTGTGTCTGTGGCCTCCAGCCATCGGGCTCCTGGATCAGCTTTGTGTCTGTAGCCTCTAACCATCGGGCTCCAGGATAAGCTTTGTGTCTCTGGTCTCGAGCGATCGGGCTCCTGGGTCAGCTTTGTGTCTGTGGCCTCCAGCCATCGGGCTCCTGGATCAGCTTTGTGTCTGTGGCCTCTAACCATCGGGCTCCTGGAAAAGCTTTGTGTCTCTGGTCTCTAGCCATCGGGCTCCTGGATCAACTTTGTGTCTGTGGCCTGCAGCCATCGGGCTCCAGGATCAGCTTTGTATCAGTAGCTTCCAGCCATCGGGCTCCTGGATCAGTTTTGTGTCTGTAGGCTGCAGCGATCCGGTTCCTGGATCAGCTTTGTGTCTCTGGCCTCCAGCCATCGGGCTCCTGGATCAGCTTTGTGTCTGGGGCCTCCAGCCATCGGGCTCCTGGAACAGCATTGTGTCTGTGGCTTACAGCCATTTGGATCCTGGATCAGCTTTGTGTCTGTGGCCTCCATCCAATGGGCTCCTGGATCAGCTTTGTGTCTGTGGCCTGCAGCCATCGGGCTCCTGGATCCGCTTCGTGTCTGTGGCCTCCAGTCATCGGCCTCCTGGATCAGCATTGTGTCTATGGCCTCTAGCTATCGGGCTCCTGGATCAGCTTTGTGTCTGTGGCTGCAGCCCATCGGGCTCCTGTATCAGCTTTGTGTCTGTGGCCTCCAGCCATCGGGCTCCTGGATCAGCTTTGTGTCTCTGGTCTCTAGCCATCGGTCTCCTGGATCAGCTTTGTGTCTGTGGCCTGCAGCCATCGGGCTTCTGGATCAGCTTTGTGTCTGTGGCATCCAGCTATCGGGCTCCTGGATCAGCTTTGTGTCTGTGGCCTCTAACCATCGGGCTCCTGGATCAGCTTTGTATCTGTGGCCTCTAACCATCAGGCTCCTGGATCACCTTTGTGTCTGTAGCCTGCAGCCATTGGGCCCCTGGATCAGATTTGTGTCTGCGGCCTCCAGCTATGGGGCTCCTGGATGAGCTTTGTGTCTGTGGCTTCTAACCATCGGGCTCCTGGATCAGCTTTGTGTCTGTGGCTGCAGCCCATTGGGCTCCTGGATCAGCTTTGTGTCTGTGGCCTCCAGCCATCGGGCTCCAGGATCAGCTTTGTGTCTGTGGCCTCTTAACATCGAGCTCCTGGATCAGCATTGTGTCTGTAGCCTGCAGCCATCGGGCCCCTGGATCAGATTTGTGTCTGCAGCCTCCAGCTATGGGGCTCCTGGATGAGCTTTGTGCCTGTGGCTTCTAACCATCGGGCTCCTGGATCAGCTTTGTGTCTGTGGCTGCAGCCCATCGGGCTCCTGGATCAGCTTTGTGTCTCTGGCCTCCAGCCATAGGGCTCCTGGATCAGCTTTGTGTCTGGGGCCTCCAGCCATCGGGCTCCTGGAACAGCATTGTGTCTGTGGCCTCCAGCCATCAGGATCCTGGATCAGCTTTGTGTCTGTGGCCTCCATCCAATGGGCTCCTGGATCAGCTTTGTGTCTGTGGCCTGCAGCCATCGGGCTCCTGGATCCGCTTCGTGTCTGTGGCCTCCAGTCATCGGCCTCCTGGATCAGCTTTGTGTCTCTGGTCTCTAGCCATCGGGCTCCTGGATCAGCTTTGTGTCTGTGGACTGCAGCCATCGGGCTTCTGGATCAGCTTTGTGTCTGTGGCTTCCAGCTATCGGGCTCCTGGATCAGCTTTGTGTCTGTGGCTGCAGCCCATCGGTCTCCTGGGTCAACTTTGTGTCTGTGGCCTCTAACGATCGGGCTCCTGGATCAGCTTTGTATCTGTAGCTTCCAGCCATAGGGCTCCTGGATCAGCTTTGTGTCTGTGGCTGCAGCCCATCGGGCTCCTGGATCAGCTTTCTGTCTGTGGCCTCCAGCCATCAGGATCCTGGATCAGCTTTGTGTCTGTGGCCTCCATCCAATGGGCTCCTGGATCAGCATTGTGTCTGTGGCCTGCAGCCATCGGGCTCCTGGATCCGCTTCGTGTCTGTGGCCTCCAGTCATCGGCCTCCTGGATCAGCATTGTGTCTATGGCCTCTAGCTATCGGGCTCCTGGATCAGCTTTGTGTCTGTGGCTGCAGCCCATCGGGCTCCTGTATCAGCTTTGTGTCTGTGGCCTCCAGCCATCGGGCTCCTGGATCAGCTTTGTGTCTCTGGTCTCTAGCCATCGGTCTCCTGGATCAGCTTTGTGTCTGTGGCCTGCAGCCATCGGGCTTCTGGATCAGCTTTGTGTCTGTGGCATCCAGCTATCGGGCTCCTGGATCAGCTTTGTGTCTGTGGCCTCTAACCATCGGGCTCCTGGATCAGCTTTGTATCTGTGGCCTCTAACCATCGGGCTCCTGGATCAGCTTTGTGTCTGTAGCCTGCAGCCATTGGGCCCCTGGATCAGATTTGTGTCTGCGGCCTCCAGCTATGGGGCTCCTGGATGAGCTTTGTGCCTGTGGCTTCTAACCATCGGGCTCCTGGATCAGCTTTGTGTCTGTGGCTGCAGCCCATCGGGCTCCTGGATCAGCATTGTGTCTCTGGCCTCCAGCCATAGGGCTCCTGGATCAGCTTTGTGTCTGGGGCCTCCAGCCATCGGGCTCCTGGAACAGCATTGTGTCTGTGGCCTCCAGCCATCAGGATCCTGGATCAGCTTTGTGTCTGTGGCCTCCATCCAATGGGCTCCTGGATCAGCTTTGTGTCTGTGGCCTGCAGCCATCGGGCTCCTGGATCCGCTTCGTGTCTGTGGCCTCCAGTCATCGGCCTCCTGGATCAGCTTTGTGTCTCTGGTCTCTAGCCATCGGGCTCCTGGATCAGCTTTGTGTCTGTGGACTGCAGCCATCGGGCTTCTGGATCAGCTTTGTGTCTGTGGCTTCCAGCTATCGGGCTCCTGGATCAGCTTTGTGTCTGTGGCTGCAGCCCATCGGTCTCCTGGGTCAACTTTGTGTCTGTGGCCTCTAACGATCGGGCTCCTGGATCAGCTTTGTATCTGTAGCTTCCAGCCATAGGGCTCCTGGATCAGCTTTGTGTCTGTGGCTGCAGCCCATCGGGCTCCTGGATCAGCTTTCTGTCTGTGGCCTCCAGCCATCAGGATCCTGGATCAGCTTTGTGTCTGTGGCCTCCATCCAATGGGCTCCTGGATCAGCATTGTGTCTGTGGCCTGCAGCCATCGGGCTCCTGGATCCGCTTCGTGTCTGTGGCCTCCAGTCATCGGCCTCCTGGATCAGCATTGTGTCTATGGCCTCTAGCTATCGGGCTCCTGGATCAGCTTTGTGTCTGTGGCTGCAGCCCATCGGGCTCCTGTATCAGCTTTGTGTCTCTGGTCTCTAGCCATCGGTCTCCTGGATCAGCTTTGTGTCTGTGGCCTGCAGCCATCGGGCTTCTGGATCAGCTTTGTGTCTGTGGCATCCAGCTATCGGGCTCCTGGATCAGCTTTGTGTCTGTGGCCTCTAACCATCGGGCTCCAGGATCAGCTTTGTATCTGTGGCCTCTAACCATCGGGCTCCTGGATCAGCTTTGTGTCTGTAGCCTGCAGCCATTGGGCCCCTGGATCAGATTTGTGTCTGCGGCCTCCAGCTATGGGGCTCCTGGATGAGCTTTGTGCCTGTGGCTTCTAACCATCGGGCTCCTGGATCAGCTTTGTGTCTGTGGCTGCAGCCCATCGGGCTCCTGGATCAGCTTTGTGTCTCTGGCCTCCAGCCATCGGGCTCCTGGATCAGCTTTGTGTCTGTGGCCTCCAGCCATCAGGATCCTGGATCAGCTTTGTGTCTGTGGCCTCCATCCAATGGGCTCCTGGATCAGCTTTGTGTCTGTGTCCTGCAGCCATCGGGCTCCTGGATCCGCTTCGTGTCTGTGGCCTCCAGTCATCGGCCTCCTGGATCAGCTTTGTGTCTCTGGTCTCTAGCCATCGGGCTCCTGGATCAGCTTTGTGTCTGTGGCCTGCAGCCATCGGGCTTCTGGATCAGCTTTGTGTCTGTGGCTTCCAGCTATCGGGCTCCTGGATCAGCTTTGTGTCTGTGGCCTCCATCCAATGGGCTCCTGGATCAGCATTGTGACTGTGGCCTGCAGCCATCGGGCTCGTGGATCCGCTTCGTGTCTGTGGCCTCCAGTCATCGGCCTCCTGGATCAGCATTGTGTCTATGGCCTCTAGCTATCGGGCTCCTGGATCAGCTTTGTGTCTGTGGCTGCAGCCCATCGGGCTCCTGTATCAGCTTTGTGTCTGTGGCCTCCAGCCATCGGGCTCCTGGATCAGCTTTGTGTCTCTGGTCTCTAGCCATCGGTCTCCTGGATCAGCTTTGTGTCTGTGGCCTGCAGCCATCGGGCTTCTGGATCAGCTTTGTGTCTGTGGCATCCAGCTATCGGGCTCCTGGATCAGCTTTGTGTCTGTGGCCTCTAACCATCGGGCTCCTGGATCAGCTTTGTATCTGTGGCCTCTAACCATCGGGCTCCTGGATCAGCTTTGTGTCTGTAGCCTGCAGCCATTGGGCCCCTGGATCAGATTTGTGTCTGCGGCCTCCAGCTATGGGGCTCCTGGATGAGCTTTGTGCCTGTGGCTTCTAACCATCGGGCTCCTGGATCAGCTTTGTGTCTGTGGCTGCAGCCCATCGGGCTCCTGGATCAGCTTTGTGTCTCTGGCCTCCAGCCATAGGGCTCCTGGATCAGCTTTGTGTCTCTGGCCTCCAGCCATCGGGCACCTGGATCAGCTTTGTGTCTGTAGCCTCGAACCATCGGGCTCCAGGATAAGCTTTGTGTCTCTGGTCTCGAGCGATCGGGCTCCTGGATCAGCTTTGTGTCTGTGGCCTCCAGCCATCGGGCTCCTGGATCAGCTTGTGTCAGTGGCCTCTAACCATCGGGCTCCTGGATAAGCTTTGTGTCTCTGGTCTCTAGCCATCGGGCTCCAGGATCAGCTTTGTATCTGTAGCTTCAAGCCATCGGGCTCCTGGATCAGCTTTGTGTCTGTGGCTGCAGCCCATCGGGCTCCTGGATCAGCTTTGTGTCTGTGGCCTCCAGCCATCGGGCTCCTGGATCAGCTTTGTGTCTCTGGTCTCCAGCCATCGGGCTCCTGGATCAGCTTTGTGTCTGTGGCCTGCAGCCATCGGGCTCCATGATCAGCTTTGTGTCTGTGGCCTCTAAACCTCGAGCTCCTGGATCAGCTTTGTGTCTGTAGGCTGCAGCGATCCGGCTCCTGGATCTGCTTTCTGTCTCTGGCCTCCAGCCATCGGGCTCCTGGATCAGCTTTGTGTCTGGGGCCTCCAGCCATCAGGATCCTGGATCAGCTTTGTGTCTGTGGCCTACATTCAATGGGCTCCTGGATCAGCTTTGTGACTGTGGCCTCCAGTCATCGGCCTCCTGGATCAGCTTTGTGTCTCTGTTCTCTAGCCATCGGGCTCCTGGATCAGCTTTGTGTCTGTGGCCTGCAGCCATCGGGCTTCTGGATCAGCTTTGTGTCTGTGGCATCCAACTATCGGGCTCCTGGATCAGCTTTGTGTCTGTGGCTGCAGCCCATCGGTCTCCTGGATCAACTTTGTGTCTGTGGCCTCTAACGATCGGGCTCCTGGATCAGCTTTGTGTCTGTGGCCTCCATCCAATGGGCTCCTGGATCAGCTTTGTGTCTGTGGCCTGCAGCCATCGGGCTCCTGGATCCGATTCGTGTCTGTGGCCTCCAGTCATCGGCCTCCTGGATCAGCTTTGTGTCTCTGGTCTCTAGCCATCGGGCTCCTGGATCCGCTATGTGTCTGTGGACTGCAGCCATCGGGCTCCTGGATCAGCTTTGTGTCTGTGGCTGCAGCACATCAGGCTTCTGGATCAGCTTTGTGTCTGTGGCATCCAGCTATCGGGCTCCTGGATCAGCTTTGTGTCTGTGGCCTCTAACCATCGGGCTCCTGGATCAGCTTTGTATCTGTGGCCTCTAACCATCGGGCTCCTGGATCAGCTTTGTGTCTGTAGCCTGCAGCCATTGGGCCCCTGGATCAGATTTGTGTCTGCGGCCTCCAGCTATGGGGCTCCTGGATGAGCTTTGTGCCTGTGGCTTCTAACCATCGGGCTCCTGGATCAGCTTTGTGTCTGTGGCTGCAGCCCATCGGGCTCCTGGATCAGCTTTGTGTCTCTGGCCTCCAGCCATAGGGCTCCTGGATCAGCTTTGTGTCTCTGGCCTCCAGCCATCGGGCTCCTGGATCAGCTTTGTGTCTGTGGCCTCCAGCCATCAGGATCCTGGATCAGCTTTGTGTCTGTGGCCTCCATCCAATGGGCTCCTGGATCAGCTTTGTGTCTGTGTCCTGCAGCCATCGGGCTCCTGGATCCGCTTCGTGTCTGTGGCCTCCAGTCATCGGCCTCCTGGATCAGCTTTGTGTCTCTGGTCTCTAGCCATCGGGCTCCTGGATCAGCTTTGTGTCTGTGGCCTGCAGCCATCGGGCTTCTGGATCAGCTTTGTGTCTGTGGCTTCGAGCTATCGGGCTCCTGGATCAGCTTTGTGCCTGTGGCTGCAGCCCATCGGTCTCCTGGGTCAACTTTGTGTCTGTGGCCTCTAACGATCGGGCTCCTGGATCAGCTTTGTATCTGTAGCTTCCAGCCATAGGGCTCCTGGATCAGCTTTGTGTCTGTGGCTGCAGCCCATCGGGCTCCTGGATCAGCTTTCTGTCTGTGGCCTCCAGACATCAGGATCCTGGATCAGCTTTGTGTCTGTGGCCTCCATCCAATGGGCTCCTGGATCAGCATTGTGACTGTGGCCTGCAGCCATCGGGCTCGTGGATCCGCTTCGTGTCTGTGGCCTCCAGTCATCGGCCTCCTGGATCAGCATTGTGTCTATGGCCTCTAGCTATCGGGCTCCTGGATCAGCTTTGTGTCTGTGGCTGCAGCCCATCGGGCTCCTGTATCAGCTTTGTGTCTGTGGCCTCCAGCCATCGGGCTCCTGGATCAGCTTTGTGTCTCTGGTCTCTAGCCATCGGTCTCCTGGATCAGCTTTGTGTCTGTGGCCTGCAGCCATCGGGCTTCTGGATCAGCTTTGTGTCTGTGGCATCCAGGTATCGGGCTCCTGGATCAGCTTTGTGTCTGTGGCCTCTAACCATCGGGCTCCTGGATCAGCTTTGTGCCTGTGGCTTCTAACCATCGGGCTCCTGGATCAGCTTTGTGTCTGTGGCTGCAGCCCATCGGGCTCCTGGATCAGCTTTGTGTCTCTGGCCTCCAGCCATAGGGCTCCTGGATCAGCTTTGTGTCTCTGGCCTCCAGCCATCGGGCACCTGGATCAGCTTTGTGTCTGTAGCCTCGAACCATCGGGCTCCAGGATAAGCTTTGTGTCTCTGGTCTCGAGCGATCGGGCTCCTGGATCAGCTTTGTGTCTGTGGCCTCCAGTCATCGGGCTCCTGGATCAGCTTGTGTCAGTGGCCTCTAACCATCGGGCTCCTGGATAAGCTTTGTGTCTCTGGTCTCTAGCCATCGGGCTCCTGGATCAACTTTGTGTCTGTGGCCTGCAGCCATCGGGCTCCAGGATCAGCTTTGTATCTGTAGCTTCAAACCATCGGGCTCCTGGATCAGCTTTGTGTCTCTGGTCTCTAGCCATCGGTCTCCTGGATCAGCTTTGTGTCTGTGGCCTGCAGCCATCGGGCTCGTGGATCCGCTTCGTGTCTGTGGCCTCCAGTCATCGGCCTCCTGGATCAGCATTGTGTCTATGGCCTCTAGCTATCGGGCTCCTGGATCAGCTTTGTGTCTGTGGCTGCAGCCCATCGGGCTCCTGTATCAGCTTTGTGTCTGTGGCCTCCAGCCATCGGGCTCCTGGATCAGCTTTGTGTCTCTGGTCTCTAGCCATCGGTCTCCTGGATCAGCTTTGTGTCTGTGGCCTGCAGCCATCGGGCTTCTGGATCAGCTTTGTGTCTGTGGCATCCAGGTATCGGGCTCCTGGATCAGCTTTGTGTCTGTGGCCTCTAACCATCGGGCTCCTGGATCAGCTTTGTGCCTGTGGCTTCTAACCATCGGGCTCCTGGATCAGCTTTGTGTCTGTGGCTGCAGCCCATCGGGCTCCTGGATCAGCTTTGTGTCTCTGGCCTCCAGCCATAGGGCTCCTGGATCAGCTTTGTGTCTCTGGCCTCCAGCCATCGGGCACCTGGATCAGCTTTGTGTCTGTAGCCTCGAACCATCGGGCTCCAGGATAAGCTTTGTGTCTCTGGTCTCGAGCGATCGGGCTCCTGGATCAGCTTTGTGTCTGTGGCCTCCAGTCATCGGGCTCCTGGATCAGCTTGTGTCAGTGGCCTCTAACCATCGGGCTCCTGGATAAGCTTTGTGTCTCTGGTCTCTAGCCATCGGGCTCCTGGATCAACTTTGTGTCTGTGGCCTGCAGCCATCGGGCTCCAGGATCAGCTTTGTATCTGTAGCTTCAAACCATCGGGCTCCTGGATCAGCTTTGTGTCTCTGGTCTCTAGCCATCGGTCTCCTGGATCAGCTTTGTGTCTGTGGCCTGCAGCCATCGGGCTCCTGGATCAGCTTTGTGTCTGTGGCCTCTAACCATCGGGCTCCTGGATCAGCTTTGTATCTGTGGCCTCTAACCATCGGGCTCCTGGATCAGCTTTGTGTCTGTAGCCTGCAGCCATTGGGCCCCTGGATCAGATTTGTGTCTGCGGCCTCCAGCTATGGGGCTCCTGGATGAGCTTTGTGCCTGTGGCTTCTAACCATCGGGCTCCTGGATCAGCTTTGTGTCTGTGGCTGCAGCCCATCGGGCTCCTGGATCAGCTTTGTGTCTCTGGCCTCCAGCCATAGGGCTCCTGGATCAGCTTTGTGTCTCTGGCCTCCAGCCATCGGGCACCTGGATCAGCTTTGTGTCTGTAGCCTCGAACCATCGGGCTCCAGGATAAGCTTTGTGTCTCTGGTCTCGAGCGATCGGGCTCCTGGATCAGCTTTGTGTCTGTGGCCTCCAGCCATCGGGCTCCTGGATCAGCTTGTGTCAGTGGCCTCTAACCATCGGGCTCCTGGATAAGCTTTGTGTCTCCGGTCTCTAGCCATCGGGCTCCTGGATCAACTTTGTGTCTGTGGCCTGCAGCCATCGGGCTCCAGGATCAGCTTTGTATCTGTAGCTTCAAACCATCGGGCTCCTGGATCAGCTTTGTGTCTGTGGCTGCAGCCCATCGGGCTCCTGGATCAGCTTTGTGTCTGTGGCCTCCAGCCATCGGGCTCCTGGATCAGCTTTGTGTCTCTGGTCTCCAGCCATCGGGCTCCTGGATCAGCTTTGTGTCTGTGGCCTGCAGCCATCGGGCTCCATGATCAGCTTTGTGTCTGTGGCCTCTAAACCTCGAACTCCTGGATCAGCTTTGTGTCTGTAGGCTGCAGCGATCCGGCTCCTGGATCTGCTTTCTGTCTCTGGCCTCCAGCCATCGGGCTCCTGGATCAGCTTTGTGTCTGGGGCCTCCAGCCATCAGGATCCTGGATCAGCTTTGTGTCTGTGGCCTACATTCAATGGGCTCCTGGATCAGCTTTGTGACTGTGGCCTCCAGTCATCGGCCTCCTGGATCAGCTTTGTGTCTCTGTTCTCTAGCCATCGGGCTCCTGGATCAGCTTTGTGTCTGTGGCCTGCAGCCATCGGGCTTCTGGATCAGCTTTGTGTCTGTGGCATCCAGCTATCGGGCTCCTGGATCAGCTTTGTGTCTGTGGCTGCAGCCCATCGGTCTCCTGGATCAACTTTGTGTCTGTGGCCTCTAACGATCGGGCTCCTGGATCAGCTTTGTGTCTGTGGCCTCCATCCAATGGGCTCCTGGATCAGCTTTGTGTCTGTGGCCTGCAGCCATCGGGCTCCTGGATCCGCTTCGTGTCTGTGGCCTCCAGTCATCGGCCTCCTGGATCAGCTTTGTGTCTCTGGTCTCTAGCCATCGGGCTCCTGGATCAGCTATGTGTCTGTGGACTGCAGCCATCGGGCTTCTGGATCTGCTTTGTGTCTGTGGCTTCCAGCTATCGGGCTCCTGGATCAGCTTTGTGTCTGTGGCTGCAGCCCATCGGTCTCCTGGGTCAACTTTGTGTCTGTGGCCTCTAACGATCGGGCTCCTGGATCAGCTTTGTATCTGTAGCTTCCAGCCATAGGGCTCCTGGATCAGCTTTGTGTCTGTGGCTGCAGCCCATCGGGCTCCTGGATCAGCTTTCTGTCTGTGGCCTCCAGCCATCAGGATCCTGGATCAGCTTTGTGTCTGTGGCCTCCATCCAATGGGCTCCTGGATCAGCATTGTGTCTGTGGCCTGCAGCCATCGGGCTCCTGGATCCGCTTCGTGTCTGTGGCCTCCAGTCATCGGCCTCCTGGATCAGCATTGTGTCTATGGCCTCTAGCTATCGGGCTCCTGGATCGGCTTTGTGTCTGTGGCTGCAGCCCATCGGGCTCCTGTATCAGCTTTGTGTCTGTGGCCTCCAGCCATCGGGCTCCTGGATCAGCTTTGTGTCTCTGGTCTCTAGCCATCGGTCTCCTGGATCAGCTTTGTGTCTGTGGCCTGCAGCCATCGGGCTTCTGGATCAGCTTTGTGTCTGTGGCATCCAGCTATCGGGCTCCTGGATCAGCTTTGTGTCTGTGGCCTCTAACCATCGGGCTCCTGGATCAGCTTTGTATCTGTGGCCTCTAACCATCGGGCTCCTGGATCAGCTTTGTGTCTGTAGCCTGCAGCCATTGGGCCCCTGGATCAGATTTGTGTCTGCGGCCTCCAGCTATGGGGCTCCTGGATGAGCTTTGTGCCTGTGGCTTCTAACCATCGGGCTCCTGGATCAGCTTTGTGTCTGTGGCTGCAGCCCATCGGGCTCCTGGATCAGCATTGTGTCTCTGGCCTCCAGCCATAGGGCTCCTGGATCAGCTTTGTGTCTGGGGCCTCCAGCCATCGGGCTCCTGGAACAGCATTGTGTCTGTGGCCTCCAGCCATCAGGATCCTGGATCAGCTTTGTGTCTGTGGCCTCCATCCAATGGGCTCCTGGATCAGCTTTGTGTCTGTGGCCTGCAGCCATCGGGCTCCTGGATCCGCTTCGTGTCTGTGGCCTCCAGTCATCGGCCTCCTGGATCAGCTTTGTGTCTCTGGTCTCTAGCCATCGGGCTCCTGGATCAGCTTTGTGTCTGTGGACTGCAGCCATCGGGCTTCTGGATCAGCTTTGTGTCTGTGGCTTCCAGCTATCGGGCTCCTGGATCAGCTTTGTGTCTGTGGCTGCAGCCCATCGGTCTCCTGGGTCAACTTTGTGTCTGTGGCCTCTAACGATCGGGCTCCTGGATCAGCTTTGTATCTGTAGCTTCCAGCCATAGGGCTCCTGGATCAGCTTTGTGTCTGTGGCTGCAGCCCATCGGGCTCCTGGATCAGCTTTCTGTCTGTGGCCTCCAGCCATCAGGATCCTGGATCAGCTTTGTGTCTGTGGCCTCCATCCAATGGGCTCCTGGATCAGCATTGTGTCTGTGGCCTGCAGCCATCGGGCTCCTGGATCCGCTTCGTGTCTGTGGCCTCCAGTCATCGGCCTCCTGGATCAGCATTGTGTCTATGGCCTCTAGCTATCGGGCTCCTGGATCAGCTTTGTCTCTGTGGCTGCAGCCCATCGGGCTCCTGGATCAGCTTTCTGTCTGTGGCCTCCAGCCATCAGGATCCTGGATCAGCTTTGTGTCTGTGGTCTCCATCCAATGGGCTCCTGGATCAGCATTGTGTCTGTGGCCTGCAGCCATCGGGCTCCTGGATCCGCTTCGTGTCTGTGGCCTCCAGTCATCGGCCTCCTGGATCAGCATTGTGTCTATGGCCTCTAGCTATCGGGCTCCTGGATCAGCTTTGTGTCTGTGGCTGCAGCCCATCGGGCTCCTGTATCAGCTTTGTGTCTGTGGCCTCCAGCCATCGGGCTCCTGGATCAGCTTTGTGTCTCTGGTCTCTAGCCATCGGTCTCCTGGATCAGCTTTGTGTCTGTGGCCTGCAGCCATCGGGCTTCTGGATCAGCTTTGTGTCTGTGGCATCCAGCTATCGGGCTCCTGGATCAGCTTTGTGTCTGTGGCCTCTAACCATCGGGCTCCTGGATCAGCTTTGTATCTGTGGCCTCTAACCATCGGGCTCCTGGATCAGCTTTGTGTCTGTAGCCTGCAGCCATTGGGCCCCTGGATCAGATTTGTGTCTGCGGCCTCCAGCTATGGGGCTCCTGGATGAGCTTTGTGCCTGTGGCTTCTAACCATCGGGCTCCTGGATCAGCTTTGTGTCTGTGGCTGCAGCCCATCGGGCTCCTGGATCAGCTTTGTGTCTCTGGCCTCCAGCCATAGGGCTCCTGGATCAGCTTTGTGTCTCTGGCCTCCAGCCATCGGGCTCCTGGATCAGCTTTGTGTCTGTGGCCTCCAGCCATCAGGATCCTGGATCAGCTTTGTGTCTGTGGCCTCCATCCAATGGGCTCCTGGATCAGCTTTGTGTCTGTGTCCTGCAGCCATCGGGCTCCTGGATCCGCTTCGTGTCTGTGGCCTCCAGTCATCGGCCTCCTGGATCAGCTTTGTGTCTCTGGTCTCTAGCTATCGGGCTCCTGGATCAGCTTTGTGCCTGTGGCTGCAGCCCATCGGTCTCCTGGGTCAACTTTGTGTCTGTGGCCTCTAACGATCGGGCTCCTGGATCAGCTTTGTATCTGTAGCTTCCAGCCATAGGGCTCCTGGATCAGCTTTGTGTCTGTGGCTGCAGCCCATCGGGCTCCTGGATCAGCTTTCTGTCTGTGGCCTCCAGCCATCAGGATCCTGGATCAGCTTTGTGTCTGTGGCCTCCATCCAATGGGCTCCTGGATCAGCATTGTGACTGTGGCCTGCAGCCATCGGGCTCGTGGATCCGCTTCGGGTCTGTGGCCTCCAGTCATCGGCCTCCTGGATCAGCATTGTGTCTATGGCCTCTAGCTATCGGGCTCCTGGATCAGCTTTGTGTCTGTGGCTGCAGCCCATCGGGCTCCTGTATCAGCTTTGTGTCTGTGGCCTCCAGCCATCGGGCTCCTGGATCAGCTTTGTGTCTCTGGTCTCTAGCCATCGGTCTCCTGGATCAGCTTTGTGTCTGTGGCCTGCAGCCATCGGGCTTCTGGATCAGCTTTGTGTCTGTGGCATCCAGCTATCGGGCTCCTGGATCAGCTTTGTGTCTGTAGCCTGCAGCCATTGGGCCCCTGGATCAGATTTGTGTCTGCGGCCTCCAGCTATGGGGCTCCTGGATGAGCTTTGTGCCTGTGGCTTCTAACCATCGGGCTCCTGGATCAGCTTTGTGTCTGTGGCTGCAGCCCATCGGGCTCCTGGATCAGCTTTGTGTCTCTGGCCTCCAGCCATAGGGCTCCTGGATCAGCTTTGTGTCCCTGGCCTCCAGCCATCGGGCACCTGGATCAGCTTTGTGTCTGTAGCCTCGAACCATCGGGCTCCAGGATAAGCTTTGTGTCTCTGGTCTCGAGCGATCGGGCTCCTGGATCAGCTTTGTGTCTGTGGCCTCCAGCCATCGGGCTCCTGGATCAGCTTGTGTCAGTGGCCTCTAACCATCGGGCTCCTGGATAAGCTTTGTGTCTCTGGTCTCTAGCCATCGGGCTCCTGGATCAACTTTGTGTCTGTGGCCTGCAGCCATCGGGCTCCAGGATCAGCTTTGTATCTGTAGCTTCAAGCCATCGGGCTCCTGGATCAGCTTTGTGTCTGTGGCTGCAGCCCATCGGGCTCCTGGATCAGCTTTGTGTCTGTGGCCTCCAGCCATCGGGCTCCTGGATCAGCTTTGTGTCTCTGGTCTCCAGCCATCGGGCTCCTGGATCAGCTTTGTGTCTGTGGCCTGCAGCCATCGGGCTCCATGATCAGCTTTGTGTCTGTGGCCTCTAAACCTCGAGCTCCTGGATCAGCTTTGTGTCTGTAGGCTGCAGCGATCCGGCTCCTGGATCTGCTTTCTGTCTCTGGCCTCCAGCCATCGGGCTCCTGGATCAGCTTTGTGTCTGGGGCCTCCAGCCATCAGGATCCTGGATCAGCTTTGTGTCTGTGGCCTACATTCAATGGGCTCCTGGATCAGCTTTGTGACTGTGGCCTCCAGTCATCGGCCTCCTGGATCAGCTTTGTGTCTCTGTTCTCTAGCCATCGGGCTCCTGGATCAGCTTTGTGTCTGTGGCCTGCAGCCATCGGGCTTCTGGATCAGCTTTGTGTCTGTGGCATCCAGCTATCGGGCTCCTGGATCAGCTTTGTGTCTGTGGCTGCAGCCCATCGGTCTCCTGGATCAACTTTGTGTCTGTGGCCTCTAACGATCGGGCTCCTGGATCAGCTTTGTGTCTGTAGCTTCCAGCCATAGGGCTCCTGGATCAGCTTTGTGTCTGTGGCTGCAGCCCATCGGGCTCCTGGATCAGCTTTCTGTCTGTGGCCTCCAGCTATCGGGCTCCTGGATCAACATTGTGTCTGTAGCCTCCAGCTATCGGGCTCCTGGATCAGCTTTGTGTCTGTGGCTGCAGCCCATCGGGCTCCTGGATCATCTTTGTGTCTGTGGCCTCCAGCCATCGGGCTCCTGGATCAGCTTTGTGTCTGTAGCCTCTAACCATCGGGCTCCAGGATAAGCTTTGTGTCTCTGGTCTCGAGCGATCGGGCTCCTGGATCAGCTTTGTGTCTGTGGCCTCCAGCCATCGGGCTCCTGGATCAGCTTTGTGTCTGTGGCCTCTAACCATCGGGCTCCTGGAAAAGCTTTGTGTCTCTGGTCTCTAGCCATCGGGCTCCTGGATCAACTTTGTGTCTGTGGCCTGCAGCCATCGGGCTCCAGGATCAGCTTTGTATCTGTAGCTTCCAGCCATCGGCTCCTGGATCAGTTTTGTGTCTGTAGCTGCAGCGATCCGGTTCCTGGATCAGCTTTGTGTCTCTGGCCTCCAGCCATCGGGCTCCTGGATCAGCTTTGTGTCTGGGCCTCCAGCCATCGGGCTCCTGAACAGCATTGTGTCTGTGGCTTACAGCATTCTGGATCCTGGATCAGCTTTGTGTCTGTGGCCTCCATCCAATGGGCTCCTGGATCAGCTTTGTGTCTGTGGCCTGCAGCCCATCGGGCTCCTGGATCCGCTTCGTGTCTGTGGCCTCCAGTCATCGGCCTCCTGGATCAGCATTGTGTCTATGGCCTCTAGCTATCGGGCTCCTGGATCAGCTTTGTGTCTGTGGCTGCAGCCCATCGGGCTCCTGTATCAGCTTTGTGTCTGTGGCCTCCAGCCATCGGGCTCCTGGATCAGCTTCGTGTCTCTGGTCTCTAGCCATCGGTCTCCTGGATCAGCTTTGTGTCTGTGGCCTGCAGCCATCGGGCTTCTGGATCAGCTTTGTGTCTGTGGCATCCAGCTATCGGGCTCCTGGATCAGCTTTGTGTCTGTGGCCTCTAACCATCGGGCTCCTGGATCAGCTTTGTATCTGTGGCCTCTAACCATCAGGCTCCTGGATCAGCTTTGTGTCTGTAGCCTGCAGCCATTGGGCCCCTGGATCAGATTTGTGTCTGCGGCCTCCAGCTATGGGGCTCCTGGATGAGCTTTGTGTCTGTGGCTTCTAACCATCGGGCTCCTGGATCAGCTTTGTGTCTGTGGTCTCTAGCCATTGGGCTCCTGGATCAGCTTTGTGTCTGTGGCCTCCAGCCATCGGGCTCCAGGATCAGCTTTGTGTCTGTGGCCTCTTAACATCGAGCTCCTGGATCAGCATTGTGTCTGTAGCCTGCAGCCATCGGGCCCCTGGATCATATTTGTGTCTGCGGCCTCCAGCTATGGGGCTCCTGGATGAGCTTTGTGCCTGTGGCTTCTAACCATCGGGCTCCTGGATCAGCTTTGTGTCTGTGGCTGCAGCCCATCGGGCTCCTGGATCAGCTTTGTGTCTCTGGCCTCCAGCCATCGGGCTCCTGGATCAGCTTTGTGTCTGGGGCCTCCAGCCATCGGGCTCCTGGAACAGCATTGTGTCTGTGGCCTCCAGCCATCAGGATCCTGGATCAGCTTGTGTCTGTGGCCTCCATCCAATGGGCTCCTGGATCAGCTTTGTGTCTCTGGCCTGCAGCCATCGGGCTCCTGGATCCGCTTCGTGTCTGTGGCCTCCAGTCATCGGCCTCCTGGATCAGCTTTGTGTCTCTGGTCTCTAGCCATCGGGCTCCTGGATCAGCTTTGTGTCTGTGGACTGCAGCCATCGGGCTTCTGGATCAGCTTTGTGTCTGTGGCTTCCAGCTATCGGGCTCCTGGATCAGCTTTGTGTCTGTGGCTGCAGCCCATCGGTCTCCTGGGTCAACTTTGTGTCTGTGGCCTCTAACGATCGGGCTCCTGGATCAGCTTTGTATCTGTAGCTTCCAGCCATAGGGCTCCTGGATCAGCTTTGTGTCTGTGGCTGCAGCCCATCGGGCTCCTGGATCAGCTTTCTGTCTGTGGCCTCCAGCCATCAGGATCCTGGATCAGCTTTGTGTCTGTGGCCTCCATCCAATGGGCTCCTGGATCAGCATTGTGTCTGTGGCCTGCAGCCATCGGGCTCCTGGATCCGCTTCGTGTCTGTGGCCTCCAGTCATCGCCTCCTGGATCAGCATTGTGTCTATGGCCTCTAGCTATCGGGCTCCTGGATCAGCTTTGTGTCTGTGGCTGCAGCCCATCGGGCTCCTGTATCAGCTTTGTGTCTGTGGCCTCCAGCCATCGGGCTCCTGGATCAGCTTTGTGTCTCTGGTCTCTAGCCATCGGTCTCCTGGATCAGCTTTGTGTCTGTGGCCTGCAGCCATCGGGCTTCTGGATCAGCTTTGTGTCTGTGGCATCCAGCTATCGGGCTCCTGGATCAGCTTTGTGTCTGTGGCCTCTAACCATCGGGCTCCTGGATCAGCTTTGTATCTGTGGCCTCTAACCATCGGGCTCCTGGATCAGCTTTGTGTCTGTAGCCTGCAGCCATTGGGCCCCTGGATCAGATTTGTGTCTGCGGCCTCCAGCTATGGGGCTCCTGGATGAGCTTTGTGCCTGTGGCTTCTAACCATCGGGCTCCTGGATCAGCTTTGTGTCTGTGGCTGCAGCCCATCGGCTCCTGGATCAGCATTGTGTCTCTGGCCTCCAGCCATAGGGCTCCTGGATCAGCTTTGTGTCTGGGGCCTCCAGCCATCGGGCTCCTGGAACAGCATTGTGTCTGTGGCCTCCAGCCATCAGGATCCTGGATCAGCTTTGTGTCTGTGGCCTCCATCCAATGGGCTCCTGGATCAGCTTTGTGTCTGTGGCCTGCAGCCATCGGGCTCCTGGATCCGCTTCGTGTCTGTGGCCTCCAGTCATCGGCCTCCTGGATCAGCTTTGTGTCTCTGGTCTCTAGCCATCGGGCTCCTGGATCAGCTTTGTGTCTGTGGACTGCAGCCATCGGGCTTCTGGATCAGCTTTGTGTCTGTGGCTTCCAGCTATCGGGCTCCTGGATCAGCTTTGTGTCTGTGGCTGCAGCCCATCGGTCTCCTGGGTCAACTTTGTGTCTGAGGCCTCTAACGATCGGGCTCCTGGATCAGCTTTGTATCTGTAGCTTCCAGCCATAGGGCTCCTGGATCAGCTTTGTGTCTGTGGCTGCAGCCCATCGGGCTCCTGGATCAGCTTTCTGTCTGTGGCCTCCAGCCATCAGGATCCTGGATCAGCTTTGTGTCTGTGGCCTCCATCCAATGGGCTCCTGGATCAGCATTGTGTCTGTGGCCTGCAGCCATCGGGCTCCTGGATCGCTTCGTGTCTGTGGGCCTCCAGTAATCGGCCTCCTGGATCAGCATTGTGTCTATGGCCTCTAGCTATCGGGCTCCTGGATCAGCTTTGTGTCTGTGGCCTGCAGCCATCGGCTCCTGTATCAGCTTTGTGTCTGTGGCCTCCAGCCATCGGGCTCCTGGATCAGCTTTGTGTCTCTGGTCTCTAGCCATCGGTCTCCTGGATCAGCTTTGTGTCTGTGGCCTGCAGCCATCGGGCTTCTGGATCAGCTTTGTGTCTGTGGCATCCAGCTATCGGGCTCCTGGATCAGCTTTGTGTCTGTGGCCTCTAACCATCGGGCTCCTGGATCAGCTTTGTATCTGTGGCCTCTAACCATCGGGCTCCTGGATCAGCTTTGTGTCTGTAGCCTGCAGCCATTGGGCCCCTGGATCAGATTTGTGTCTGCGGCCTCCAGCTATGGGGCTCCTGGATGAGCTTTGTGCCTGTGGCTTCTAACCATCGGGCTCCTGGATCAGCTTTGTGTCTGTGGCTGCAGCCCATCGGGCTCCTGGATCAGCTTTGTGTCTCTGGCCTCCAGCCATAGGGCTCCTGGATCAGCTTTGTGTCTCTGGCCTCCAGCCATCGGGCTCCTGGATCAGCTTTGTGTCTGTGGCCTCCAGCTATCAGGATCCTGGATCAGCTTTGTGTCTGTGGCCTCCATCCAATGGGCTCCTGGATCAGCTTTGTGTCTGTGTCCTGCAGCCATCGGGCTCCTGGATCCGCTTCGTGTCTGTGGCCTCCAGTCATCGGCCTCCTGGATCAGCTTTGTGTCTCTGGTCTCTGGCCATCGGGCTCCTGGATCAGCTTTGTGTCTGTGGCCTGCAGCCATCCGGCTTCTGGATCAGCTTTGTGTCTGTGGCTTCCAGCTATCGGGCTCCTGGATCAGCTTTGTGTCTGTGGCTGCAGCCCATCGGTCTCCTGGGTCAACTTTGTGTCTGTGGCCTCTAACGATCGGGCTCCTGGATCAGCTTTGTATCTGTAGCTTCCAGCCATAGGGCTCCTGGATCAGCTTTGTGTCTGTGGCTGCAGCCCATCGGGCTCCTGGATCAGCTTTCTGTCTGTGGCCTCCAGCTATCGGGCTCCTGGATCAACTTTGTGTCTGTAGCCTCCAGCTATCGGGCTACTGGATCAGCTTTGTGTCTGTGGCTGCAGCCCATAGGGCTCCTGGATCATCTTTGTGTCTGTGGCCTCCAGCCATCGGGCTCCTGGATCAGCTTTGTGTCTGTAGCCTCTAACCATCGGGCTCCAGGATAGGCTTTGTGTCTCTGGTCTCTAGCGATCGGGCTCCTGGATCAGATTTGTGTCTGTGGCCTCCAGCCATCGGGCTCCTGGATCAGCTTTGTGTGTGCTGTCTCTAACCATCGGGCTCCTGGATAAGCTTTGTGTCTCTGGTCTCTAGCCATCAGTCTCCTGGATCAGCTTTGTGTCTGTGGCCTGCAGCCATCGGGATCCTGGATCCGCTTCGTGTCTGTGGCCTCCAGTCATCGGCCTCCTGGATCAGCATTGTGTCTATGGCCTCCAGCTATCGGGCTCCTGGAACAGCATTGTGCCTGTGGCCTCCAGTCATCGGCCTCCTGGATCAGCATTGTGTCTATGGCCTCCAGCTATCGTTCTCCTGGATCAGCTTTGTGTCTGTGGCTGCAGCCCATCGGGCTCCTGGATCAGCTTTGTGTCTGTGGCTGCAGCCCATCGGGCTCCTGAATCAGCTTTGTGTCTGTGGCCTGCAGACATCGGGCTTCTGGATCAGCTTTGTGTCTGTGGCATCCTGCTTTCGGGCTCCTGGATCAGCTTGGTGTCTGTGGCTGCAGCCCATCGGGCTCCTGAATCAACTTTGTGTCTGTGGCCTCTAACGATCGGGCTCCTGGATCAGCTTTGTAACTGTAGCTTCCAGCCATTGGGCTCCGGGATCAGCTTTGTGTCTGTGGCTGCAGCCCATCGGGCTCCTGGATCAGCTTTGTGTCTGTGGCCTCCAGCTATCGGGCTCCTTGATCAACTTTGTGTCTGTGGCCTCCAGCTATCGGGATCCTGGATCAGCTTTGTATCTGTGGCCTGCAGCCATCGGGCTCCAGGATCAGCTTTGTGTCTGTGGCCTCCAGCTATCGGGCTCCTGGATCAGCTTTGTGTCTGTGGCTGCAGCCCATCAGGCTCCTGGATCAGCTTTGTGTCTGTGGCTGCACCCATCGTGCTCCTTGATCAACCTTGTGTCTGTGGCCTCCAGCTATCGGGCTCCTGGATAAACTTTGTGTCTGTGGCCTCCAGCCATCGGGCTCCAGGATCAGCTTTGTGTCTGTGGCCTCTAACCATCGGGCTCCTGGATCAGCTTTGTGTCTCTGGTCTCCAGCCATCGGGCTCCTGGCTCAGCTTTGTGTCTGTTGCCTGCAGCCATCGGACTCCAGGATCAGCTTTGTGCATGTGGCCTCTAAACATCGAGCTCCAGGATCAGCTTTGTGTCTCTGGCCTCCAGGCATCGGGCTCCTGGATCAGCTTTGTGTCTGTGGCCTGCAGCCATTGGGCTCCTGGATCAGCTTCGTGTCTGTGGCCTATAGCCATCGCGATCCAGGATAATCTTTGTGTCTGTGGCCTCTAACCATCGGGTTCCTGGATCAGCTTTGTATCTGTAGCCTCCGGCCATCGGGCTCCTGGATCAGCTTTGTGTCTGTGGCTGCAGCCCATCGGGCTCCTAGATCAGCTTAGTGTCTGTGGCTGCAGCCCATCGGGCTCCTGGATCAGCTTTGTTTCTATGGCTGCAGCCCATCGGGCTCCTGGATCAACATTGTGTCTGTGGCCTCTAACCATCGTGCTCCTGGATGAGCTTTGTGTCTGTGGCCTCTTAACATCGAGCTCCTGGATCAGCATTGTGTCTTTAGCCTGCAGCCATCGGGCTCCTGGATCAGATTTGTGTCTGCGGCCTCCAGCTATGGGGCTCCTGGATGAGCTTTGTGTCTGTGGTTTCTAACCATCGGGCTCCTGGATCAGCTTTGTGTCTGTGGCTGCAGCCCATCGGGCTCCTGGATCAGCTTTGTGTCTGTGGCCCTCAGCCATCGGGCTCCAGGATCAGCTTTGTGTCTGTGGCTCTAACCATCGAACTGCTGGATCAGCTTTGTGTCTCTGGTCTCCAGCCATCGGGCTCCTGGATCAGCTTTGTGTCTGTGGCCTGAAGCCATCGGGCTCCATGATCAGCTTTGTGTCTGTGGCCTCTAAACCTCGAGCTCCTGGATCAGCTTTGTGTCTGTAGCCTGCAGCGATCGGGCTCCTGGATCAGCTTTGTGTCTCTGGCCTCCAGCCATCGGGCTCCTGGATCAGCTTTGTGTCAGGGGCCTCCAGCCATCGGGCTCCTGGAACAGCATTGTGTCTGTGGCCTCCAGCCATCAGGATCCTGGATCAACTTTGTGTCTGTGGCCTCCATCCAATGGGCTCCTGGATCAGCTTTGTGTCTGTGGCCTGCAGCCATTGGGCTCCTGGATCCGCTTCGTGTCTGTGGCCTCCAGTCATCGGCCTCCTGGATCAGCTTTGTGTCTCTGGTCTCTAGCCATCGGGCTCCTGGATCAGCTTTGTGTCTGTGGCCTGCAGCCATCGGGATCCTGGATCCGCTTCGTGTCTGTGGCCTCCAGTCATCGGCCTCCTGGATCAGCATTGTGTCTATGGCCTCCAGCTATCGGGCTCCTGGATCAACTTTGTGTCTGTGGCCTCTAACCATCGGGCTCCTGGATCAGCTTTGTAACTGTAGCTTCCAGCCATTGGGCTCCGGGATCAGCTTTGTGTCTGTGGCTGCAGCCCATCGGGCTCCTGGATCAGCTTTGTGTCTGTGGCCTCCAGCTATCGGGCTCCTTGATCAACTTTGTGTCTGTGGCCTCCAGCTATCGGGATCCTGGATCAGCTTTGTGTCTGTGGCCTGCAGCCATCGGGCTCCTGGATCAGCTTTGTGTCTGTGGCTGCAGCCCATCAGGCTCCTGGATCAGCTTTGTGTCTGTGGCTGCACCCATCGGGCTCCTGGATCAACTTTGCGTCTGTGGCCTCCAGCTATCGGGCTCCTTGATCAACCTTGTGTCTGTGGCCTCCAGCTATCGGGCTCCTGGATAAACTTTGTGTCTGTGGCCTCCAGCCATCGGGCTCCAGGATCAGCTTTGTGTCTGTGGCCTCTAACCATCGGGCTCCTGGATCACCTTTGTCTCTCTGGTCTCCAGCCATCGGGCTCCTGGCTCAGCTTTGTGTCTGTGGCCTGCAGCCATCGGACTCCAGGATCAGCTTTGTGCATGTGGCCTCTAAACATCGAGCTCCTGGATCAGCTTTGTGTCTCTGGCCTCCAGGCATCGGGCTCCTGGATCAGCTTTGAGAATGTGGCCTCCAGCCAGTGGGCTCCTGGATCAGCTTTGTGTCTGTGGCCTGCAGCCATTGGGCTCCTGGATCAGCTTCGTGTCTGTGGCCTCTAGCCATCGCGATCCAGGATAATCTTTGTGTCTGTGGCCTCTAACCATCGGGCTCCTGGATCAACATTGTGTCTGTGGCCTCTAACCATCGTGCTCCTGGATCAGCTTTGTGTCTGTGGCCTCTTAACATCGAGCTCCTGGATCAGCATTGTGTCTTTAGCCTGCAGCCATCGGGCCCCTGGATCAGATTTGTGTCTGCGGCCTCCAGCTATGGGGCTCCTGGATGAGCTTTGTGTCTGTGGCTTCTAACCATCGGGCTCCTGGATCAGCTTTGTGTCTGTGGCTGCAGCCCATCGGGCTCCTGGATCAGCTTTGTGTCTGTGGCCCTCAGCCATCGGGCTCCAGGATCAGCTTTGTGTCTGTGGCTCTAACCATCGAACTCCTGGATCAGCTTTGTGTCTCTGGTCTCCAGCCATCGGTCTCCTGGATCAACTTTGTGTCTGTGGCCTCTAACGATCGGGCTCCTGGATCAGCTTTGTATCTGTAGCTTCCAGCCATAGGGCTCCTGGATCAGCTTTGTGTCTGTGGCTGCAGCCCATCGGGCTCCTGGATCAGCTTTCTGTCTGTGGCCTCCAGCTATCGGGCTCCTGGATCAACTTTGTGTCTGTAGCCTCCAGCTATCGGGCTCCTGGATCAGCTTTGTGTCTATGGCTGCAGCCCATAGGGCTCCTGGATCATCTTTGTGTCTGTGGCCTCCAGCCATCGGGCTCCTGGATCAGCTTTGTGTCTGTAGCCTCTAACCATCGGGCTCCTGGATCAGATTTGTGTCTGTGGCCTCCAGCCATCGGGCTCCTGGATCAGCTTTGTGTCTGCGGTCTCTAACCATCGGGCTCCTGGATAAGCTTTGTGTCTCTGGTCTCTAGCCATCAGGCTCCTGGATCAGCTTTGTGTCTGTGGCCTGCAGCCATCGGGATCCTGGATCCGCTTCGTGTCTGTGGCCTCCAGTCATCGGCCTCCTGGATCAGCATTGTGTCTATGGCCTCCAGCTATCGGGCTCCTGGATCAACTTTGTATCCGTAGCTTCCAGCCATTGGGATCCGGGAACAGCTTTGGGTCTGTGGCTGCAGCCCATCGGGCTCCTGGATCAGCTTTGTGTCTGTGGCCTCCAGCTATCGGGCTCCTTGATCAACTTTGTGTCTGTGGCCTCCAGCTATCGGGATCCTGGATCAGCTTTGTATCTGTGGCCTGCAGCCATCGGGCTCCAGGATCAGCTTTCTGTCTGTGGCCTCCAGCTATCGGGCTCCTGGATCAGCTTTGGGTCTGTGGCTGCAGCCCATCAGGCTCCTGGATCAGCTTTGTGTCTGTGGCTGCACCTATCGGGCTCCTGGATCAACTTTGTGTCTGTGGCCTCTAACCATCGGGCTCCTGGATCAGCTTTGTATCTGTAGCTGGAGCCCATTGGGCTCCTGGATCAGCTTTCTGTCTATGCCCTCCAGCTATCGTGCTCCTTGATCAACCTTGTGTCTGTGGCCTCCAGTTATCGGGCTCCTGGATAAACTTTGTGTCTGTGGCCTCCAGCCATCGGGCTCCAGGATCAGCTTTGTCTCTGTGGCCTCTAACCATCGGGCTCCTGGATCAGCTTTGTGTCTCTGGTCTCTAGCCATCGGGCTCCTGGCTCAGCTTTGTGTCTGTGGCCTGCAGCCATCGGACTCCAGCATCAGCTTTGTGCATGTGGCCTCTAAACATCGAGGTCCTGGATCAGCTTTGTGTCTCTGGCCTCCAGGCATCGGGCTCCTGGATCAGCTTTGTGTCTGTGGCCTGCAGCCATCGAGCTCCTGGATCAGCGTTGTGAATGTGGCCTCCAGCCAGTGGGCTCCTGGATCAGCTTTGTGTCTGTGGCCTGCAGCCATTGGGCTCCTGGATCAGCTTCGTGTCTGTGGCCTCTAGCCATCGTGATCCAGGATAATCTTTGTGTCTGTGGCCTCTAACCATCGGGCTCCTGGATCAGCTTTGTATCTGTAGCCTCCGGCCATCGGGCTCCTGGATCAGCTTTGTGTCTGTGGCTGCAGCCCATCGGGCTCCTAGATCAGCTTTGTGTCTGTGGCTGCAGCCCATCGGGCTCCTGGATGAGCTTTGTGTCTGTGGCCTCTTAACATCGAGCTCCTGGATCAGCATTGTGTCTGTAGCCTGCAGCCATCGGGCCCCTGGATCAGATTTGTGTCTGCGGCCTCCAGCTATGGGGCTCCTGGATGAGCTTTGTGTCTGTGGCTTCTAACCATCGGGCTCCTGGATCAGCTTTGTGTCTGTGGCTGCAGCCCATCGGGCTCCTGGATCAGCTTTGTGTCTGTGGCCCTCAGCCATCGGGCTCCAGGATCAGCTTTGTTTCTGTGGCTCTAACCATCGAACTGCTGGATCAGCTTTGTGTCTCTGGTCTCCAGCCATCGGGCTCCTGGATCAGCTTTGTGTCTGTGGCCTGCAGCCATCGGGCTCCATGATCAGCTTTGTGTCTGTGACCTCTAAACCTCGAGCTCCTGGATCAGCTTTGTGTCTGTAGCCTGCAGCGATCTGGCTCCTGGATCAGCTTTGTGTCTCTGGCCTCCAGCCATCGGGCTCCTGGATCAGCTTTGTGTCTAGGGTCTCCAGCCATCGGGCTCCTGGAACTGCATTGTGTCTGTGGCCTCCAGCCATCAGGATCCTGGATCAGCTTTGTGTCTGTGGCCTCCATCCAATGGGCTCCTGGATCAGCTTTGTGTCTGTGGCCTGCAGCCATCGGGCTCCTGGATCCGCTTCGTTTCTGTGGCCTCCAGTCATCGGCTTCCTGGATCAGCTTTGTGTCTCTGTTCTCTAGCCATCGGGCTCCTGGATCAGCTTTGTGTCTGTGGCCTGCAGCCATCGGGCTTCTGGATCAGCTTTGTGTCTGTGGCATCCAGCTATCGGGCTCCTGGATCAGCTTTGTGTCTGTGGCTGCAGCCCATCGGTCTCCTGGATCAACTTTGTGTCTGTGGCTGCAGCCCATCGGGCTCCTGGATCAGCTTTGTTTCTGTGGCTGCAGCCCATCGGGCTCCTGGATCAACATTGTGTCTCTGGCCTCTAACCATCGTGCTCCTGGATGAGCTTTGTGTCTGTGGCCTCTTAACATCGAGCTCCTGGATCAGCATTGTGTCTTTAGCCTGCAGCCATCGGGCCCCTGGATCAGATTTGTATCTGCGGCCTCCAGCTATGGGGCTCCTGGATGAGCTTTGTGTCTGTGGCTTCTAACCATCGGGCTCCTGGATCAGCTTTGTGTCTGTGGCTGCAGCCCATCGGGCTCCTGGATCAGCTTTGTGTCTGTGGCCCTCAGCCATCGGGCTCCAGGATCAGCTTTGTGTCTGTGGCTCTAACCATCGAACTCCTGGATCAGCTTTGTGTCTCTGGTCTCCAGCCATCGGGCTCCTGGATCAGCTTTGTGTCTGTGGCCTCTAAACCTCGAGCTCCTGGATCAGCTTTGTGTCTGTAGCCTGCAGCGATCGGGCTCCTGGATCAGCTTTGTGTCTCTGGCCTCCAGCCATCGGGCTCCTGGATCAGCTTTGTGTCTGGGGCCTCCAGCCATCGGGCTCCTGGAACAGCATTGTGTCTGTGGCCTCCAGCCATCAGGATCCTGGATCAGCTTTGTGTCTGTGGCCTCCAGCCAATGGGCTCCTGGATCAGCTTTGTGTCTGTGGCCTGCAGCCATCGGGCTCCTGCATCCGCTTCGTGTCTGTGGCCTCCAGTCATCGGCCTCCTGGATCAGCTTTGTGTCTCTGGTCTCTAGCCATCGGGCTCCTGGATCAGCTTTGTGTCTGTGGCCTGCAGCCATCGGGCTTCTGGATCAGCTTTGTGTCTGTGGCATCCAGCTATCGGGCTCCTGGATCAGCTTTGTGTCTGTGGCTGCAGCCCATCGGTCTCCTGGATCAACTTTGTGTCTGTGGCCTCTAACGATCGGGCTCCTGGATCAGCTTTGTATCTGTAGCTTCCAGCCATAGGGCTCCTGGATCAGCTTTGTGTCTGTGGCTGCAGCCCATCGGGCTCCTGGATCAGCTTTCTGTCTGTGGCCTCCAGCTATCGGGCTCCTGGATCAACTTTGTGTCTGTAGCCTCCAGCTATCGGGCTCCTGGATCAGCTTTGTGTCTATGGCTGCAGCCCATAGGGCTCCTGGATCATCTTTGTGTCTGTGGCCTCCAGCCATCGGGCTCCTGGATCAGCTTTGTGTCTGTAGCCTCTAACCATCGGGCTCCTGGATCAGATTTGTGTCTGTGGCCTGCAGCCATCGGGCTCCTGGATCAGCTTTGTGTCTGCGGTCTCTAACCATCGGGCTCCTGGATAAGCTTTGTGTCTCTGGTCTCTAGCCATCAGGCTCCTGGATCAGCTTTGTGTCTGTGGCCTGCAGCCATCGGGATCCTGGATCCGCTTCGTGTCTGTGGCCTCCAGTCATCGGCCTCCTGGATCAGCATTGTGTCTATGGCCTCCAGCTATCGGGCTCCTGGATCAACTTTGTGTCTGTGGCCTCTAACCATCGGGCTCCTGGATCAGCTTTGTAACTGTAGCTTCCAGCCATTGGGATCCGGGAACAGCTTTGGGTCTGTGGCTGCAGCCCATCGGGCTCCTGGATCAGCTTTGTGTCTGTGGCCTCCAGCTATCGGGCTCCTTGATCAACTTTGTGTCTGTGGCCTCCAGCTATCGGGATCCTGGATCAGCTTTGTATCTGTGGCCTGCAGCCATCGGGCTCCAGGATCAGCTTTCTGTCTGTGGCCTCCAGCTATCGGGCTCCTGGATCAGCTTTGTGTCTGTGGCTGCAGCCCATCAGGCTCCTGGATCAGCTTTGTGTCTGTGGCTGCACCTATCGGGCTCCTGGATCAACTTTGTGTCTGTGGCCTCTAACCATCGGGCTCCTGGATCAGCTTTGTATCTGTAGCTGGAGCCCATTGGGCTCCTGGATCAGCTTTCTGTCTATGCCCTCCAGCTATCGTGCTCCTTGATCAACCTTGTGTCTGTGGCCTCCAGCTATCGGGCTCCTGGATAAACTTTGTGTCTGTGGCCTCCAGCCATCGGGCTCCAGGATCAGCTTTGTGTCTGTGGCCTCTAACCATCGGGCTCCTGGATCAGCTTTGTGTCTCTGGTCTCTAGCCATCGGGCTCCTGGCTCAGCTTTGTGTCTGTGGCCTGCAGCCATCGGACTCCAGGATCAGCTTTGTGCATGTGGCCTCTAAACATCGAGGTCCTGGATCAGCTTTGTGTCTCTGGCCTCCAGGCATCGGGCTCCTGGATCAGCTTTGTGTCTGTGGCCTGCAGCCATCGAGCTCCTGGATCAGCTTTGTGAATGTGGCCTCCAGCCAGTGGGCTCCTGGATCAGCTTTGTGTCTGTGGCCTGCAGCCATTGGGCTCCTGGATCAGCTTCGTGTCTGTGGCCTCTAGCCATCGTGATCCAGGATAATCTTTGTGTCTGTGGCCTCTAACCATCGGGCTCCTGGATCAGCTTTGTATCTGTAGCCTCCGGCCATCGGGCTCCTGGATCAGCTTTGTGTCTGTGGCTGCAGCCCATCGGGCTCCTAGATCAGCTTTGTGTCTGTGGCTGCAGCCCATCGGGCTCCTGGATCAGCTTTGTTTCTGTGGCTGCAGCCCATCGGGCTCCTGGATCAACATTGTGTCTGTGGCCTCTAACCATCGTGCTCCTGGATGAGCTTTGTGTCTGTGGCCTCTTAACATCGAGCTCCTGGATCAGCATTGTGTCTGTAGCCTGCAGCCATCGGGCCCCTGGATCAGATTTGTGTCTGCGGCCTCCAGCTATGGGGCTCCTGGATGAGCTTTGTGTCTGTGGCTTCTAACCATCGGGCTCCTGGATCAGCTTTGTGTCTGTGGCTGCAGCCCATCGGGCTCCTGGATCAGCTTTGTGTCTGTGGCCCTCAGCCATCGGGCTCCAGGATCAGCTTTGTGTCTGTGGCTCTAACCATCGAACTCCTGGATCAGCTTTGTGTCTCTGGTCTCCAGCCATCGGGCTCCTGGATCAGCTTTGTGTCTGTGGCCTGCAGCCATCGGGCTCCATGATCAGCTTTGTGTCTGTGACCTCTAAACCTCGAGCTCCTGGATCAGCTTTGTGTCTGTAGCCTGCAGCGATCTGGCTCCTGGATCAGCTTTGTGTCTCTGGCCTCCAGCCATCGGGCTCCTGGATCAGCTTTGTGTCTGGGGTCTCCAGCCATCGGGCTCCTGGAACTGCATTGTGTCTGTGGCCTCCAGCCATCAGGATCCTGGATCAGCTTTGTGTCTGTGGCCTCCATCCAATGGGCTCCTGGATCAGCTTTGTGTCTGTGGCCTGCAGCCATCGGGCTCCTGGATCCGCTTCGTTTCTGTGGCCTCCAGTCATCGGCTTCCTGGATCAGCTTTGTGTCTCTGTTCCCTAGCCATCGGGCTCCTGGATCAGCTTTGTGTCTGTGGCCTGCAGCCATCGGGCTTCTGGATCAGCTTTGTGTCTGTGGCATCCAGCTATCGGGCTCCTGGATCCGCTTTGTGTCTGTGGCTGCAGCCCATCGGTCTCCTGGATCAACTTTGTGTCTGTAGCCTCTAACGATCGGGCTCCTGGATCAGCTTTGTGTCTGTGGCTGCAGCCCATCGGGCTCCTGGATCAGCTTTCTGTCTGTGGCCTCCAGCTATCGGGCTCCTGGATCAACTATGTGTCTGTAGCCTCCAGCTATCGGGCTCCTGGATCAGCTTTGTGTCTGTGGCTGCAGCCCATCGGGCTCATGGATCATCTTTGTGTCTGTGGCCTCCAGCCATCGGGCTCCTGGATCAGCTTTGTGTCTGTAGCCTCGAACCATCGGGCTCCAGGATAAGCTTTGTGTCTCTGGTCTCGAGCGATCGGGCTCCTGGATCAGCTTTGTGTCTGTGGCCTCCAGCCATCGGGCTCCTGGATCAGCTTTGTGTCTGTGGCCTCTAACCATCGGGCTCCTGGATAAGCTTTGTGTCTCTGGTCTCTAGCCATCGGGCTCCTGGATCAACTTTGTGTCTGTGGCCTGCAGCCATCGGGCTCCAGGATCAGCTTTGTATCTGTAGCTTCCAGCCATCGGGCTCCTGGATCAGCTTTGTGTCTGTGGCTGCAGCCCATCGGGCTCCTGGATCAGCTTTGTGTCTGTGGCCTGCAGCCATCGGGCTCCATGATCAGCTTTGTGTCTGTGGCCTCTAAACCTCGAGCTCCTGGATCAGCTTTGTGTCTGTAGGCTGCAGCGATCCGGCTCCTGGATCAGCTTTGTGTCTCTGGCCTCCAGCCATCGGGCTCCTGGATCAGCTTTGTGTCTGGGGCCTCCAGCCATCGGGCTCCTGGAACAGCATTGTGTCTGTGGCCTCCAGCCATCAGGATCCTGGATCAGCTTTGTGTCTGCGGTCTCTAACCATCGGGCTCCTGGATAAGCTTTGTGTCTCTGGTCTCTAGCCATCGGGCTCCTGGATCAGCTTTGTGTCTGTGGCCTCCAGTCATCGGCCTCCTGGATCAGCATTGTGTCTATGGCCTCCAGCTATCGGGCTCCTGGATCAGCTTTGTGTCTGTGGCTGCAGCCCATCGGGCTCCTGAATCAGCTTTGTGTCTGTGGCCTCCAGCCATCGGGCTCCTGGATCAGCTTTGTGTCTCTGGTCTCTAGCCATCGGGCTCCTGGATCAGCTTTGTGTCTGTGGCCTGCAGCCATCGGGCTTCTGGATCAGCTTTGTGTCTGTGGCCTCCAGCCATCGGGCTCCTGGATCAGCTTTGTGTCTGTGGCCTGCAGCCATCGGGCTTCTGGATCAGCTTTGTGTCTCTGGCCTCCAGCCATAGGGCTCCTGGATCAGCTTTGTGTCTGTGGCTGCAGCCCATCGGGCTCCTGGATCAGCTTTGTGTCTGTGGCCTCCAGCCATCGGGCTCCTGGATCAGCTTTGTGTCTGTGGCCTCTAACCATCGGGCTCCAGGATAAGCTTTGTGTCTCTGGTCTCTAGCCATCGGGCTCCTGGATCAGCTTTTTTTCTGTGGCCTGCAGCCATCGGGCTCCAGGATCATCTTTGTTTCTCTGGCCTCCAGCCCTTGGGCTCCTGGATCAGCTTTGTGTCTGTGGCTGCAGCCCATCGGGCTCCTGGATCAGCTTTGTGTCTGTGGCCTCCAGCCATCGGGCTCCTGGATCAGCTTTGTGTCTCTGGTCTCTAGCCATCGGGCTCCTGGATCAGCTTTGGGTCTGTGGCCTGCAACCATCGGGCTTCTGGATCAGCTTTGTGTCTGTGGCATCCAGCTATCGGGCTCCTGGATCAGCTTTGTGTCTGTGGCTTCTAACCATCGGGCTCCTGAATCAGCTTTGTGTCTGTGGCTGCAGCCCATTGGGATCCTGGATCAGCTTTGTGTCTGTGGCCTCCAGCCATCGGGCTCCAGGATCAGCTTTGTGTCCGTGGTCTCTTAACATCGAGCTCCTGGATCAGCATTGTGTCCGTAGCCTGCAGCCATTGGGCCACTGGATCAGATTTGTGTCTGCGGCCTCCAGCTATGGGGCTCCTGGATGAGCTTTGTGTCTGTGGCTTCTAACCATCGGGCTCCTGGATAAGCTTTGTGTCTGTGGCTGCAGCCCATCGGGCTCCTGGATCCGCTTCGTGTCTGTGGCCTCCAGTCATCGGCCTCCTGGATCAGCTTTGTGTCTCTGTTCTCTAGCCATCGGGCTCCTGGATCAGCTTTGTGTCTGTGGCCTGCAGCCATCGGGCTTCTGGATCAGCTTTGTGTCTGTGGCATCCAGCTATCGGGCTTCTGGATCAGCTTTGTGTCTGTGGCTGCAGCCCATCTGTCTCCTGGATCAACTTTGTGTCTGTGGCCTCCAGCTATCGGGCTCCTGGATCAACATTGTGTCTGTAGCCTCCAGCTATCGGGCTCCTGGATCAGCTTTGTGTCTGTGGCTGCAGCCCATCGGGCTCCTGGATCATTTTTGTGTCTGTGGCCTCCAGCCATCGGGCTCCTGGATCAGCTTTGTGTCTGTAGCCTCTAACCATCGGGCTCCAGGATGAGCTTTGTGTCTCTGGTCTCGAGCGATCGGGCTCCTGGATCAGCTTTGTGTCTGTGACCTCCAGCCATCGGGCTCCTGGATCAGCTTTGTGTCTGTGGCCTCTAACCATCGGGCTCCTGGATAAGCTTTGTGTCTCTGGTCTCTAGCCATCGGGCTCCTGGATCCACTTTGTGTCTGTGGCCTGCAGCCATCGGGCTCCAGGATCAGCTTTGTATCTGTAGCTTCCAGCCATCGGGCTCCTGGATCAGCTTTGTGTCTGTGGCTGCAGCCCATCGGGCTCCTGGATCAGCTTTGTGTCTGTGGCTTGCAGCCATCGGGCTCCTGGATCAGCTTTGTGTCTGCTGTCTCTAACCATCGGGCTCCTGGATAAGCTTTGTGTCTCTGGTCTCTAGCCATCAGTCTCCTGGATCAGCTTTGTGTCTGTGGCCTGCAGCCATCGGGATCCTGGATCCGCTTCGTGTCTGTGGCCTCCAGTCATCGGCCTCCTGGATCAGCATTGTGTCTATGGCCTCCAGCTATCGGGCTCCTGGATCAACTTTGTGTCTGTGGCCTCTAACCATCGGGCTCCTGGATCAGCTTTGTAACTGTAGCTTCCAGCCATTGGGCTCCGGGATCAGCTTTGTGTCTGTGGCTGCAGCCCATCGGGCTCCTGGATCAGCTTTGTGTCTGTGGCCTCCAGCTATCGGGCTCCTTGATCAACTTTGTGTCTGTGGCCTCCAGCTATCGGGATCCTGGATCAGCTTTGTATCTGTGGCCTGCAGCCATCGGCTCCAGGATCAGCTTTGTGTCTGTGGCCTCCAGCTATCGGGCTCCTGGATCAGCTTTGTGTCTGTGGCTGCAGCCCATCAGGCTCCTGGATCAGCTTTGTGTCTGTGGCTGCACCCATCGTGCTCCTTGATCAACCTTGTGTCTGTGGCCTCCAGCTATCGGGCTCCTGGATAAACTTTGTGTCTGTGGCCTCCAGCCATCGGGCTCCAGGATCAGCTTTGTGTCTGTGGCCTCTAACCATCGGGCTCCTGGATCAGCTTTGTGTCTCTGGTCTCCAGCCATCGGGCTCCTGGCTCAGCTTTGTGTCTGTGGCCTGCAGCCATCGGACTCCAGGATCAGCTTTGTGCATGTGGCCTCTAAACATCGAGCTCCAGGATCAGCTTTGTGTCTCTGGCCTCCAGGCATCGGGCTCCTGGATCAGCTTTGTGTCTGTGGCCTGCAGCCATTGGGCTCCTGGATCAGCTTCGTGTCTGTGGCCTATAGCCATCGCGATCCAGGATAATCTTTGTGTCTGTGGCCTCTAACCATCGGGCTCCTGGATCAGCTTTGTATCTGTAGCCTCCGGCCATCGGGCTCCTGGATCAGCTTTGTGTCTGTGGCTGCAGCCCATCGGGCTCCTAGATCAGCTTTGTGTCTGTGGCTGCAGCCCATCGGGCTCCTGGATCAGCTTTGTTTCTATGGCTGCAGCCCATCGGGCTCCTGGATCAACATTGTGTCTGTGGCCTCTAACCATCGTGCTCCTGGATGAGCTTTGTGTCTGTGGCCTCTTAACATCGAGCTCCTGGATCAGCATTGTGTCTTTAGCCTGCAGCCATCGGGCTCCTGGATCAGATTTGTGTCTGCGGCCTCCAGCTATGGGGCTCCTGGATGAGCTTTGTGTCTGTGGTTTCTAACCATCGGGCTCCTGGATCAGCTTTGTGTCTGTGGCTGCAGCCCATCGGGCTCCTGGATCAGCTTTGTGTCTGTGGCCCTCAGCCATCGGGCTCCAGGATCAGCTTTGTGTCTGTGGCTCTAACCATCGAACTGCTGGATCAGCTTTGTGTCTGTGGCCTCCAGCCATCAGGATCCTGGATCAACTTTGTGTCTGTGGCCTCCATCCAATGGGCTCCTGGATCAGCTTTGTGTCTGTGGCCTGCAGCCATCGGGATCCTGGATCCGCTTCGTGTCTGTGGCCTCCAGTCATCGGCCTCCTGGATCAGCATTGTGTCTATGGCCTCCAGCTATCGGGCTCCTGGATCAACTTTGTGTCTGTGGCCTCTAACCATCGGGCTCCTGGATCAGCTTTGTAACTGTAGCTTCCAGCCATTGGGCTCCGGGATCAGCTTTGTGTCTGTGGCTGCAGCCCATCGGGCTCCTGGATCAGCTTTGTGTCTGTGGCCTCCAGCTATCGGGCTCCTTGATCAACTTTGTGTCTGTGGCCTCCAGCTATCGGGATCCTGGATCAGCTTTGTGTCTGTGGCCTGCAGCCATCGGGCTCCTGGATCAGCTTTGTGTCTGTGGCTGCAGCCCATCAGGCTCCTGGATCAGCTTTGTGTCTGTGGCTGCACCCATCGGGCTCCTGGATCAACTTTGCGTCTGTGGCCTCCAGCTATCGGGCTCCTTGATCAACCTTGTGTCTGTGGCCTCCAGCTATCGGGCTCCTGGATAAACTTTGTGTCTGTGGCCTTCAGCCATCGGGCTCCAGGATCAGCTTTGTGTCTGTGGCCTGCAGCCATCGGACTCCAGGATCAGCTTTGTGCATGTGGCCTCTAAACATCGAGCTCCTGGATCAGCTTTGTGTCTCTGGCCTCCAGGCATCGGGCTCCTGGATCAGCTTTGAGAATGTGGCCTCCAGCCAGTGGGCTCCTGGATCAGCTTTGTGTCTGTGGCCTGCAGCCATTGGGCTCCTGGATCAGCTTCGTGTCTGTGGCCTCTAGCCATCGCGATCCAGGATAATCTTTGTGTCTGTGGCCTCTAACCATCGGGCTCCTGGATCAGCTTTGTATCTGTGGCTGCAGCCCATCGGGCTCCTAGATCAGCTTTGTGTCTGTGGCTGCAGCCCATCGGGCTCCTGGATCAGCTTTGTTTCTGTGGCTGCAGCCCATCGGGCTCCTGGATCAACATTGTGTCTGTGGCCTCTAACCATCGTGCTCCTGGATGAGCTTTGTGTCTGTGGCCTCTAACCATCGGGCTCCTGGATCAGCTTTGTGTCTTTAGCCTGCAGCCATCGGGCCCCTGGATCAGATTTGTGTCTGCGGCCTCCAGCTATGGGGCTCCTGGATGAGCTTTGTGTCTGTGGCTTCTAACCATCGGGCTCCTGGATCAGCTTTGTGTCTGTGGCTGCAGCCCATCGGGCTCCTGGATCAGCTTTGTGTCTGTGGTCCTCAGCCATCGGGCTCCAGGATCAGCTTTGTGTCTGTGGCTCTAACCATCGAACTCCTGGATCAGCTTTGTGTCTCTGGTCTCCAGCCATCGGTCTCCTGGATCAACTTTGTGTCTGTGGCCTCTAACGATCGGGCTCCTGGATCAGCTTTGTATCTGTAGCTTCCAGCCATAGGGCTCCTGGATCAGCTTTGTGTCTGTGGCTGCAGCCCATCGGGCTCCTGGATCAGCTTTCTGTCTGTGGCCTCCAGCTATCGGGCTCCTGGATCAACTTTGTGTCTGTAGCCTCCAGCTATCGGGCTCCTGGATCAGCTTTGTGTCTATGGCTGCAGCCCATAGGGCTCCTGGATCATCTTTGTGTCTGTGGCCTCCAGCCATCGGGCTCCTGGATCAGCTTTGTGTCTGTAGCCTCTAACCATCGGGCTCCTGGATCAGATTTGTGTCTGTGGCCTCCAGCCATCGGGCTCCTGGATCAGCTTTGTGTCTGCGGTCTCTAACCATCGGGCTCCTGGATAAGCTTTGTGTCTCTGGTCTCTAGCCATCAGGCTCCTGGATCAGCTTTGTGTCTGTGGCCTGCAGCCATCGGGATCCTGGATCCGCTTCGTGTCTGTGGCCTCCAGTCATCGGCCTCCTGGATCAGCATTGTGTCTATGGCCTCCAGCTATCGGGCTCCTGGATCAACTTTGTATCCGTAGCTTCCAGCCATTGGGATCCGGGAACAGCTTTGGGTCTGTGGCTGCAGCCCATCGGGCTCCTGGATCAGCTTTGTGTCTGTGGCCTCCAGCTATCGGGCTCCTTGATCAACTTTGTGTCTGTGGCCTCCAGCTATCGGGATCCTGGATCAGCTTTGTATCTGCGGCCTGCAGCCATCGGGCTCCAGGATCAGCTGTCTGTCTGTGGCCTCCAGCTATCGGGCTCCTGGATCAGCTTTGTGTCTGTGGCTGCAGCCCATCAGGCTCCTGGATCAGCTTTGTGTCTGTGGCTGCACCTATCGGGCTCCTGGATCAACTTTGTGTCTGTGGCCTCTAACCATCGGGCTCCTGGATCAGCTTTGTATCTGTAGAAGGAGCCCATTGGGCTCCTGGATCAGCTTTCTGTCTATGCCCTCCAGCTATCGTGCTCCTTGATCAACCTTGTGTCTGTGGCCTCCAGCTATCGGGCTCCTGGATAAACTTTGTGTCTGTGGCCTCCAGCCATCGGGCTCCAGGATCAGCTTTGTGTCTGTGGCCTCTAACCATCGGGCTCCATGATCAGCTTTGTGTCTGTGGCCTCTAAACCTCGAGCTCCTGGATCAGCTTTGTGTCTGTAGCCTGCAGCGATCGGGCTCCTGGATCAGCTTTGTGTCTGTGGCTGCACCCATCGTGCTCCTTGATCAACCTTGTGTCTGTGGCCTCCAGCTATCGGGCTCCTGGATAAACTTTGTGTCTGTGGCCTCCAGCCATCGGGCTCCAGGATCAGCTTTGTGTCTGTGGCCTCTAACCATCGGGCTCCTGGATCAGCTTTGTGTCTCTGGTCTCCAGCCATCGGGCTCCTGGCTCAGCTTTGTGTCTGTGGCCTGCAGCCATCGGACTCCAGGATCAGCTTTGTGCATGTGGCCTCTAAACATCGAGCTCCAGGATCAGCTTTGTGTCTCTGGCCTCCAGGCATCGGGCTCCTGGATCAGCTTTGTGTCTGTGGCCTGCAGCCATTGGGCTCCTGGATCAGCTTCGTGTCTGTGGCCTATAGCCATCGCGATCCAGGATAATCTTTGTGTCTGTGGCCTCTAACCATCGGGCTCCTGGATCAGCTTTGTATCTGTAGCCTCCGGCCATCGGGCTCCTGGATCAGCTTTGTGTCTGTGGCTGCAGCCCATCGGGCTCCTAGATCAGCTTTGTGTCTGTGGCTGCAGCCCATCGGGCTCCTGGATCAGCTTTGTTTCTATGGCTGCAGCCCATCGGGCTCCTGGATCAACATTGTGTCTGTGGCCTCTAACCATCGTGCTCCTGGATGAGCTTTGTGTCTGTGGCCTCTTAACATCGAGCTCCTGGATCAGCATTGTGTCTTTAGCCTGCAGCCATCGGGCTCCTGGATCAGATTTGTGTCTGCGGCCTCCAGCTATGGGGCTCCTGGATGAGCTTTGTGTCTGTGGTTTCTAACCATCGGGCTCCTGGATCAGCTTTGTGTCTGTGGCTGCAGCCCATCGGGCTCCTGGATCAGCTTTGTGTCTGTGGCCCTCAGCCATCGGGCTCCAGGATCAGCTTTGTGTCTGTGGCTCTAGCCATCGAACTGCTGGATCAGCTTTGTGTCTCTGGTCTCCAGCCATCGGGCTCCTGGATCAGCTTTGTGTCTGTGGCCTGAAGCCATCGGGCTCCATGATCAGCTTTGTGTCTGTGGCCTCTAAACCTCGAGCTCCTGGATCAGCTTTGTGTCTGTAGCCTGCAGCGATCGGGCTCCTGGATCAGCTTTGTGTCTCTGGCCTCCAGCCATCGGGCTCCTGGATCAGCTTTGTGTCAGGGGCCTCCAGCCATCGGGCTCCTGGAACAGCATTGTGTCTGTGGCCTCCAGCCATCAGGATCCTGGATCAACTTTGTGTCTGTGGCCTCCATCCAATGGGCTCCTGGATCAGCTTTGTGTCTGTGGCCTGCAGCCATTGGGCTCCTGGATCCGCTTCGTGTCTGTGGCCTCCAGTCATCGGCCTCCTGGATCAGCTTTGTGTCTCTGGTCTCTAGCCATCGGGCTCCTGGATCAGCTTTGTGTCTGTGGCCTGCAGCCATCGGGATCCTGGATCCGCTTCGTGTCTGTGGCCTCCAGTCATCGGCCTCCTGGATCAGCATTGTGTCTATGGCCTCCAGCTATCGGGCTCCTGGATCAACTTTGTGTCTGTGGCCTCTAACCATCGGGCTCCTGGATCAGCTTTGTAACTGTAGCTTCCAGCCATTGGGCTCCGGGATCAGCTTTGTGTCTGTGGCTGCAGCCCATCGGGCTCCTGGATCAGCTTTGTGTCTGTGGCCTCCAGCTATCGGGCTCCTTGATCAACTTTGTGTCTGTGGCCTCCAGCTATCGGGATCCTGGATCAGCTTTGTGTCTGTGGCCTGCAGCCATCGGGCTCCTGGATCAGCTTTGTGTCTGTGGCTGCAGCCCATCAGGCTCCTGGATCAGCTTTGTGTCTGTGGCTGCACCCATCGGGCTCCTGGATCAACTTTGCGTCTGTGGCCTCCAGCTATCGGGCTCCTTGATCAACCTTGTGTCTGTGGCCTCCAGCTATCGGGCTCCTGGATAAACTTTGTGTCTGTGGCCTCCAGCCATCGGGCTCCAGGATCAGCTTTGTGTCTGTGGCCTCTAACCATCGGGCTCCTGGATCACCTTTGTCTCTCTGGTCTCCAGCCATCGGGCTCCTGGCTCAGCTTTGTGTCTGTGGCCTGCAGCCATCGGACTCCAGGATCAGCTTTGTGCATGTGGCCTCTAAACATCGAGCTCCTGGATCAGCTTTGTGTCTCTGGCCTCCAGGCATCGGGCTCCTGGATCAGCTTTGAGAATGTGGCCTCCAGCCAGTGGGCTCCTGGATCAGCTTTGTGTCTGTGGCCTGCAGCCATTGGGCTCCTGGATCAGCTTCGTGTCTGTGGCCTCTAGCCATCGCGATCCAGGATAATCTTTGTGTCTGTGGCCTCTAACCATCGGGCTCCTGGATCAGCTTTGTATCTGTGGCTGCAGCCCATCGGGCTCCTAGATCAGCTTTGTGTCTGTGGCTGCAGCCCATCGGGCTCCTGGATCAGCTTTGTTTCTGTGGCTGCAGCCCATCGGGCTCCTGGATCAACATTGTGTCTGTGGCCTCTAACCATCGTGCTCCTGGATGAGCTTTGTGTCTGTGGCCTCTAACCATCGGGCTCCTGGATCAGCTTTGTGTCTTTAGCCTGCAGCCATCGGGCCCCTGGATCAGATTTGTGTCTGCGGCCTCCAGCTATGGGGCTCCTGGATGAGCTTTGTGTCTGTGGCTTCTAACCATCGGGCTCCTGGATCAGCTTTGTGTCTGTGGCTGCAGCCCATCGGGCTCCTGGATCAGCTTTGTGTCTGTGGCCCTCAGCCATCGGGCTCCAGGATCAGCTTTGTGTCTGTGGCTCTAACCATCGAACTCCTGGATCAGCTTTGTGTCTCTGGTCTCCAGCCATCGGTCTCCTGGATCAACTTTGTGTCTGTGGCCTCTAACGATCGGGCTCCTGGATCAGCTTTGTATCTGTAGCTTCCAGCCATAGGGCTCCTGGATCAGCTTTGTGTCTGTGGCTGCAGCCCATCGGGCTCCTGGATCAGCTTTCTGTCTGTGGCCTCCAGCTATCCGGCTCCTGGATCAACTTTGTGTCTGTAGCCTCCAGCTATCGGGCTCCTGGATCAGCTTTGTGTCTATGGCTGCAGCCCATAGGGCTCCTGGATCATCTTTGTGTCTGTGGCCTCCAGCCATCGGGCTCCTGGATCAGCTTTGTGTCTGTAGCCTCTAACCATCGGGCTCCTGGATCAGATTTGTGTCTGTGGCCTCCAGCCATCGGGCTCCTGGATCAGCTTTGTGTCTGCGGTCTCTAACCATCGGGCTCCTGGATAAGCTTTGTGTCTCTGGTCTCTAGCCATCAGGCTCCTGGATCAGCTTTGTGTCTGTGGCCTGCAGCCATCGGGATCCTGGATCCGCTTCGTGTCTGTGGCCTCCAGTCATCGGCCTCCTGGATCAGCATTGTGTCTATGGCCTCCAGCTATCGGGCTCCTGGATCAACTTTGTATCCGTAGCTTCCAGCCATTGGGATCCGGGAACAGCTTTGGGTCTGTGGCTGCAGCCCATCGGGCTCCTGGATCAGCTTTGTGTCTGTGGCCTCCAGCTATCGGGCTCCTTGATCAACTTTGTGTCTGTGGCATCCAGCTATCGGGATCCTGGATCAGCTTTGTATCTGCGGCCTGCAGCCATCGGGCTCCAGGATCAGCTGTCTGTCTGTGGCCTCCAGCTATCGGGCTCCTGGATCAGCTTTGTGTCTGTGGCTGCAGCCCATCAGGCTCCTGGATCAGCTTTGTGTCTGTGGCTGCACCTATCGGGCTCCTGGATCAACTTTGTGTCTGTGGCCTCTAACCATCGGGCTCCTGGATCAGCTTTGTATCTGTAGAAGGAGCCCATTGGGCTCCTGGATCAGCTTTCTGTCTATGCCCTCCAGCTATCGTGCTCCTTGATCAACCTTGTGTCTGTGGCCTCCAGCTATCGGGCTCCTGGATAAACTTTGTGTCTGTGGCCTCCAGCCATCGGGCTCCAGGATCAGCTTTGTGTCTGTGGCCTCTAACCATCGGGCTCCATGATCAGCTTTGTGTCTGTGGCCTCTAAACCTCGAGCTCCTGGATCAGCTTTGTGTCTGTAGCCTGCAGCGATCGGGCTCCTGGATCAGCTTTGTGTCTCTGGCCTCCAGCCATCGGGCTCCTGGATCAGCTTTGTGTCTGGGGCCTCCAGCCATCGGGCTCCTGGAACAGCATTGTGTCTGTGGCCTCCAGCCATCAGGATCCTGGATCAGCTTTGTGTCTGTGGGGGGCTCCTGGATCAGCTTTGTGTCTGTGGCCTGCAGCCATCGGGCTCCTGCATCCGCTTCGTGTCTGTGGCCTCCAGTCATCGGCCTCCTGGATCAGCTTTGTGTCTCTGGTCTCTAGCCATCGGGCTCCTGGATCAGCTTTGTGTCTGTGGCCTGCAGCCATCGGGCTTCTGGATCAGCTTTGTGTCTGTGGCATCCAGCTATCGGGCTCCTGGATCAGCTTTGTGTCTGTGGCTGCAGCCCATCGGTCTCCTGGATCAACTTTGTGTCTGTGGCCTCTAACGATCGGGCTCCTGGATCAGCTTTGTATCTGTAGCTTCCAGCCATAGGGCTCCTGGATCAGCTTTGTGTCTGTGGCTGCAGCCCATCGGGCTCCTGGATCAGCTTTCTGTCTGTGGCCTCCAGCTATCGGGCTCCTGGATCAACTTTGTGTCTGTAGCCTCCAGCTATCGGGCTCCTGGATCAGCTTTGTGTCTATGGTTGCAGCCCATAGGGCTCCTGGATCATCTTTGTGTCTGTAGCCTCTAACCTTCGGGCTCCTGGATCAGATTTGTGTCTGTGGCCTCCAGCCATCGGGCTCCTGGATCAGCTTTGTGTCTGCGGTCTCTAACCATCGGGCTCCTGGATAAGCTTTGTGTCTCTGGTCTCTAGCCATCAGGCTCCTGGATCAGCTTTGTGTCTGTGGCCTGCAGCCATCGGGATCCTGGATCCGCTTCGTGTCTGTGGCCTCCAGTCATCGGCCTCCTGGATCAGCATTGTGTCTATGGCCTCCAGCTATCGGGCTCCTGGATCAACTTTGTGTCTGTGGCCTCTAACCATCGGGCTCCTGGATCAGCTTTGTAACTGTAGCTTCCAGCCATTGGGATCCGGGAACAGCTTTGGGTCTGTGGCTGCAGCCCATCGGGCTCCTGGATCAGCTTTGTGTCTGTGGCCTCCAGCTATCGGGCTCCTTGATCAACTTTGTGTCTGTGGCCTCCAGCTATCGGGATCCTGGATCAGCTTTGTATCTGTGGCCTGCAGCCATCGGGCTCCAGGATCAGCTTTCTGTCTGTGGCCTCCAGCTATCGGGCTCCTGGATCAGCTTTGTGTCTGTGGCTGCAGCCCATCAGGCTCCTGGATCAGCTTTGTGTCTGTGGCTGCACCTATCGGGCTCCTGGATCAACTTTGTGTCTGTGGCCTCTAACCATCGGGCTCCTGGATCAGCTTTGTATCTGTAGCTGGAGCCCATTGGGCTCCTGGATCAGCTTTCTGTCTATGCCCTCCAGCTATCGTGCTCCTTGATCAACCTTGTGTCTGTGGCCTCCAGCTATCGGGCTCCTGGATAAACTTTGTGTCTGTGGCCTCCAGCCATCGGGCTCCAGGATCAGCTTTGTGTCTGTGGCCTCTAACCATCGGGCTCCTGGATCAGCTTTGTGTCTCTGGTCTCTAGCCATCGGGCTCCTGGCTCAGCTTTGTGTCTGTGGCCTGCAGCCATCGGACTCCAGGATCAGCTTTGTGCATGTGGCCTCTAAACATCGAGGTCCTGGATCAGCTTTGTGTCTCTGGCCTCCAGGCATCGGGCTCCTGGATCAGCTTTGTGTCTGTGGCCTGCAGGCATCGAGCTCCTGGATCAGCTTTGTGAATGTGGCCTCCAGCCAGTGGGCTCCTGGATCAGCTTTGTGTCTGTGGCCTGCAGCCATTGGGCTCCTGGATCAGCTTCGTGTCTGTGGCCTCTAGCCATCGTGATCCAGGATAATCTTTGTGTCTGTGGCCTCTAACCATCGGGCTCCTGGATCAGCTTTGTATCTGTAGCCTCCGGCCATCGGGCTCCTGGATCAGCTTTGTGTCTGTGGCTGCAGCCCATCGGGCTCCTAGATCAGCTTTGTGTCTGTGGCTGCAGCCCATCGGGCTCCTGGATCAGCTTTGTTTCTGTGGCTGCAGCCCATCGGGCTCCTGGATCAACATTGTGTCTATGGCCTCTAACCATCGTGCTCCTGGATGAGCTTTGTGTCTGTGGCCTCTTAACATCGAGCTCCTGGATCAGCATTGTGTCTGTAGCCTGCAGCCATCGGGCCCCTGGATCAGATTTGTGTCTGCGGCCTCCAGCTATGGGGCTCCTGGATGAGCTTTGTGTCTGTGGCTTCTAACCATCGGGCTCCTGGATCAGCTTTGTGTCTGTGGCTGCAGCCCATCGGGCTCCTGGATCAGCTTTGTGTCTGTGGCCCTCAGCCATCGGGCTCCAGGATCAGCTTTGTGTCTGTGGCTCTAACCATCGAACTCCTGGATCAGCTTTGTGTCTCTGGTCTCCAGCCATCGGGCTCCTGGATCAGCTTTGTGTCTGTGGCCTGCAGCCATCGGGCTCCATGATCAGCTTTGTGTCTGTGACCTCTAAACCTCGAGCTCCTGGATCAGCTTTCTGTCTGTAGCCTGCAGCGATCTGGCTCCTGGATCAGCTTTGTGTCTCTGGCCTCCAGCCATCGGGCTCCTGGATCAGCTTTGTGTCTGGGGTCTCCAGCCATCGGGCTCCTGGAACTGCATTGTGTCTGTGGCCTCCAGCCATCAGGATCCTGGATCAACTTTGTGTCTGTGGCCTCCATCCAATGGGCTCCTGGATCAGCTTTGTGTCTGTGGCCTGCAGCCATCGGGCTCCTGGATCCGCTTCGTTTCTGTGGCCTCCAGTCATCGGCTTCCTGGATCAGCTTTGTGTCTCTGTTCTCTAGCCATCGGGCTCCTGGATCAGCTTTGTGTCTGTGGCCTGCAGCCATCGGGCTTCTGGATCAGCTTTGTGTCTGTGGCATCCAGCTATCGGGCTCCTGGATCCGCTTTGTGTCTGTGGCTGCAGCCCATCGGTCTCCTGGATCAACTTTGTGTCTGTGGCCTCTAACGATCGGGCTCCTGGATCAGCTTTGTGTCTGTGGCTGCAGCCCATCGGGCTCCTGGATCAGCTTTCTGTCTGTGGCCTCCAGCTATCGGGCTCCTGGATCAACTATGTGTCTGTAGCCTCCAGCTATCGGGCTCCTGGATCAGCTTTGTGTCTGTGGCTGCAGCCCATCGGGCTCCTGGATCAGCTTTGTGTCTGTAGCCTCGAACCATCGGGCTCCAGGATAAGCTTTGTGTCTCTGGTCTCGAGCGATCGGGCTCCTGGATCAGCTTTGTGTCTGTGGCCTCCAGCCATCGGGCTCCTGGATCAGCTTTGTGTCTGTGGCCTCTAACCATCGGGCTCCTGGATAAGCTTTGTGTCTCTGGTCTCTAGCCATCGGGCTCCTGGATCAACTTTGTGTCTGTGGCCTGCAGCCATCGGGCTCCAGGATCAGCTTTGTATCTGTAGCTTCCAGCCATCGGGCTCCTGGATCAGCTTTGTGTCTGTGGCTGCAGCCCATCGGGCTCCTGGATCAGCTTTGTGTCTGTGGCCTGCAGCCATCGGGCTCCATGATCAGCTTTGTGTCTGTGGCCTCTAAACCTCGAGCTCCTGGATCAGCTTTGTGTCTGTAGGCTGCAGCGATCCGGCTCCTGGATCAGCTTTGTGTCTCTGGCCTCCAGCCATCGGGCTCCTGGATCAGCTTTGTGTCTGGGGCCTCCAGCCATCGGGCTCCTGGAACAGCATTGTGTCTGTGGCCTCCAGCCATCAGGATCCTGGATCAGCTTTGTGTCTGCGGTCTCTAACCATCGGGCTCCTGGATAAGCTTTGTGTCTCTGGTCTCTAGCCATCGGGCTCCTGGATCAGCTTTGTGTCTGTGGCCTGCAGCCATCGGGATCCTGGATCCGCTTCGTGTCTGTGGCCTCCAGTCATCGGCCTCCTGGATCAGCATTGTGTCTATGGCCTCCAGCTATCGGGCTCCTGGATCAGCTTTGTGTCTGTGGCTGCAGCCCATCGGGCTCCTGAATCAGCTTTGTGTCTGTGGCCTCCAGCCATCGGGCTCCTGGATCAGCTTTGTGTCTCTGGTCTCTAGCCATCGGGCTCCTGGATCAGCTTTGTGTCTGTGGCCTGCAGCCATCGGGCTTCTGGATCAGCTTTGTGTCTGTGGCCTCCAGCCATCGGGCTCCTGGATCAGCTTTGTGTCTGTGGCCTGCAGCCATCGGAATTCTGGATCAGCTTTGTGTCTGTGGCATCCAGCTATCGGGCTCCTGGATCAGCTTTGTGTCTGTGGCTACAGCCCATCGGGCTCCTGGATCAACTTTGTGTCTGTGGCCTCTAACGATCGGGCTCCTGGATCAGCTTTGTATCTGTAGCTTCCAGCCATAGGGCTCCTGGATCAGCTTTGTGTCTGTGGCTGCAGCCCATCGGGCTCCTGGATCAGCTTTGTGTCTGTGGCCTCCAGCTATCGGGCTCCTGGATCAACTTTGTGTCTGTAGCCTCCAGCTATCGGGCTCCTGGATCAGCTTTGTGTCTGTGGCTGCAGCCCATCGGGCTCCTGGATCAGCTTTGTGTCTGTGGCCTCCAGCCATCGGGCTCCTGGATCAGCTTTGTGTCTGTGGCCTCTAACCATCGGGCTCCAGGATAAGCTTTGTGTCTCTGGTCTCTAGCCATCGGGCTCCTGGATCAGCTTTTTTTCTGTGGCCTGCAGCCATCGGGCTCCAGGATCATCTTTGTTTCTCTGGCCTCCAGCCCTTGGGCTCCTGGATCAGCTTTGTGTCTGTGGCTGCAGCCCATCGGGCTCCTGTATCAGCTTTGTGTCTGTGGCCTCCAGCTATCGGGCTCCTGGATCAGCTTTGTGTCTCTGGTCTCTAGCCATCGGGCTCCTGGATCAGCTTTGGGTCTGTGGCCTGCAACCATCGGGCTTCTGGATCAGCTTTGTGTCTGTGGCATCCAGCTATCGGGCTCCTGGATCAGCTTTGTGTCTGTGGCCTCTAACCATCGGGCTCCTGGATCAGCTTTGTATCTGTGGCTTCTAACCATCGGGCTCCTGAATCAGCTTTGTGTCTGTGGCTGCAGCCCATTGGGATCCTGGATCAGCTTTGTGTCTGTGGCCTCCAGCCATCGGGCTCCAGGATCAGCTTTGTGTCCGTGGTCTCTTAACATCGAGCTCCTGGATCAGCATTGTGTCCGTAGCCTGCAGCCATTGGGCCACTGGATCAGATTTGTGTCTGCGGCCTCCAGCTATGGGGCTCCTGGATGAGCTTTGTGTCTGTGGCTTCTAACCATCGGGCTCCTGGATAAGCTTTGTGTCTGTGGCTGCAGCCCATCGGGCTCCTGGATCCGCTTCGTGTCTGTGGCCTCCAGTCATCGGCCTCCTGGATCAGCTTTGTGTCTCTGTTCTCTAGCCATCGGGCTTCTGGATCAGCTTTGTGTCTGTGGCATCCAGCTATCGGGCTCCTGGATCAGCTTTGTGTCTGTGGCTGCAGCCCATCTGTCTCCTGGATCAACTTTGTGTCTGTGGCCTCTAACGATCGGGCTCCTGGATCAGCTTTGTATCTGTAGCTTCCAGCCCTAGGGCTCCTGGATCAGCTTTGTGTCTGTGACTGCAGCCCATCGGGCTCCTGGATCAGCTTTCTGTCTGTGGCCTCCAGCTATCGGGCTCCTGGATCAACATTGTGTCTGTAGCCTCCAGCTATCGGGCTCCTGGATCAGCTTTGTGTCTGTGGCTGCAGCCCATCGGGCTCCTGGATCATTTTTGTGTCTGTGGCCTCCAGCCATCGGGCTCCTGGATCAGCTTTGTGTCTGTAGCCTCTAACCATCGGGCTCCAGGATGAGCTTTGTGTCTCTGGTCTCGAGCGATCGGGCTCCTGGATCAGCTTTGTGTCTGTGACCTCCAGCCATCGGGCTCCTGGATCAGCTTTGTGTCTGTGGCCTCTAACCATCGGGCTCCTGGATAAGCTTTGTGTCTCTGGTCTCTAGCCATCGGGCTCCTGGATCCACTTTGTGTCTGTGGCCTGCAGCCATCGGGCTCCAGGATCAGCTTTGTATCTGTAGCTTCCAGCCATCGGGCTCCTGGATCAGCTTTGTGTCTGTGGCTGCAGCCCATCGGGCTCCTGGATCAGCTTTGTGTCTGTGGCCTGCAGCCATCGGGCTCCTGGATCAGCTTTGTGTCTGCTGTCTCTAACCATCGGGCTCCTGGATAAGCTTTGTGTCTCTGGTCTCTAGCCATCAGTCTCCTGGATCAGCTTTGTGTCTGTGGCCTGCAGCCATCGGGATCCTGGATCCGCTTCGTGTCTGTGGCCTCCAGTCATCGGCCTCCTGGATCAGCATTGTGTCTATGGCCTCCAGCTATCGGGCTCCTGGATCAACTTTGTGTCTGTGGCCTCTAACCATCGGGCTCCTGGATCAGCTTTGTAACTGTAGCTTCCAGCCATTGGGCTCCGGGATCAGCTTTGTGTCTGTGGCTGCAGCCCATCGGGCTCCTGGATCAGCTTTGTGTCTGTGGCCTCCAGCTATCGGGCTCCTTGATCAACTTTGTGTCTGTGGCCTCCAGCTATCGGGATCCTGGATCAGCTTTGTATCTGTGGCCTGCAGCCATCGGGCTCCAGGATCAGCTTTGTGTCTGTGGCCTCCAGCTATCGGGCTCCTGGATCAGCTTTGTGTCTGTGGCTGCAGCCCATCAGGCTCCTGGATCAGCTTTGTGTCTGTGGCTGCACCCATCGTGCTCCTTGATCAACCTTGTGTCTGTGGCCTCCAGCTATCGGGCTCCTGGATAAACTTTGTGTCTGTGGCCTCCAGCCATCGGGCTCCAGGATCAGCTTTGTGTCTGTGGCCTCTAACCATCGGGCTCCTGGATCAGCTTTGTGTCTCTGGTCTCCAGCCATCGGGCTCCTGGCTCAGCTTTGTGTCTGTGGCCTGCAGCCATCGGACTCCAGGATCAGCTTTGTGCATGTGGCCTCTAAACATCGAGCTCCAGGATCAGCTTTGTGTCTCTGGCCTCCAGGCATCGGGCTCCTGGATCAGCTTTGTGTCTGTGGCCTGCAGCCATTGGGCTCCTGGATCAGCTTCGTGTCTGTGGCCTATAGCCATCGCGATCCAGGATAATCTTTGTGTCTGTGGCCTCTAACCATCGGGCTCCTGGATCAGCTTTGTATCTGTAGCCTCCGGCCATCGGGCTCCTGGATCAGCTTTGTGTCTGTGGCTGCAGCCCATCGGGCTCCTAGATCAGCTTTGTGTCTGTGGCTGCAGCCCATCGGGCTCCTGGATCAGCTTTGTTTCTATGGCTGCAGCCCATCGGGCTCCTGGATCAACATTGTGTCTGTGGCCTCTAACCATCGTGCTCCTGGATGAGCTTTGTGTCTGTGGCCTCTTAACATCGAGCTCCTGGATCAGCATTGTGTCTTTAGCCTGCAGCCATCGGGCTCCTGGATCAGATTTGTGTCTGCGGCCTCCAGCTATGGGGCTCCTGGATGAGCTTTGTGTCTGTGGTTTCTAACCATCGGGCTCCTGGATCAGCTTTGTGTCTGTGGCTGCAGCCCATCGGGCTCCTGGATCAGCTTTGTGTCTGTGGCCCTCAGCCATCGGGCTCCAGGATCAGCTTTGTGTCTGTGGCTCTAACCATCGACCTGCTGGATCAGCTTTGTGTCTCTGGTCTCCAGCCATCGGGCTCCTGGATCAGCTTTGTGTCTGTGGCCTGAAGCCATCGGGCTCCATGATCAGCTTTGTGTCTGTGGCCTCTAAACCTCGAGCTCCTGGATCAGCTTTGTGTCTGTAGCCTGCAGCGATCGGGCTCCTGGATCAGCTTTGTGTCTCTGGCCTCCAGCCATCGGGCTCCTGGATCAGCTTTGTGTCAGGGGCCTCCAGCCATCGGGCACCTGGAACAGCATTGTGTCTGTGGCCTCCAGCCATCAGGATCCTGGATCAACTTTGTGTCTGTGGCCTCCATCCAATGGGCTCCTGGATCAGCTTTGTGTCTGTGGCCTGCAGCCATTGGGCTCCTGGATCCGCTTCGTGTCTGTGGCCTCCAGTCATCGGCCTCCTGGATCAGCTTTGTGTCTCTGGTCTCTAGCCATCGGGCTCCTGGATCAGCTTTGTGTCTGTGGCCTGCAGCCATCGAGATCCTGGATCCGCTTCGTGTCTGTGGCCTCCAGTCATCGGCCTCCTGGATCAGCATTGTGTCTATGGCCTCCAGCTATCGGGCTCCTGGATCAACTTTGTGTCTGTGGCCTCCAGCTATCGGGATCCTGGATCAGCTTTGTGTCTGTGGCCTGCAGCCATCGGGCTCCTGGATCAGCTTTGTGTCTGTGGCTGCAGCCCATCAGGCTCCTGGATCAGCTTTGTGTCTGTGGCTGCACCCATCGGGCTCCTGGATCAACTTTGCGTCTGTGGCCTCCAGCTATCGGGCTCCTTGATCAACCTTGTGTCTGTGGCCTCCAGCTATCGGGCTCCTGGATAAACTTTGTGTCTGTGGCCTCCAGCCATCGGGCTCCAGGATCAGCTTTCTGTCTGTGGCCTCTAACCATCGGGCTCCTGGATCACCTTTGTCTCTCTGGTCTCCAGCCATCGGGCTCCTGGCTCAGCTTTGTGTCTGTGGCCTGCAGCCATCGGACTCCAGGATCAGCTTTGTGCATGTGGCCTCTAAACATCGAGCTCCTGGATCAGCTTTGTGTCTCTGGCCTCCAGGCATCAGGCTCCTGGATCAGCTTTGAGAATGTGGCCTCCAGCCAGTGGGCTCCTGGATCAGCTTTGTGTCTGTGGCCTGCAGCCATTGGGCTCCTGGATCAGCTTCGTGTCTGTGGCCTCTAGCCATCGCGATCCAGGATAATCTTTGTGTCTGTGGCCTCTAACCATCGGGCTCCTGGATCAGCTTTGTATCTGTAGCCTCCGGCCATCGGGCTCCTGGATCAGCTTTGTGTCTGTGGCTGCAGCCCATCGGGCTCCTAGATCAGCTTTGTGTCTGTGGCTGCAGCCCATCGGGCTCCTGGATCAGCTTTGTTTCTGTGGCTGCAGCCCATCGGGCTCCTGGATCAACATTGTGTCTGTGGCCTCTAACCATCGTGCTCCTGGATGAGCTTTGTGTCTGTGGCCTCTTAACATCGAGCTCCTGGATCAGCATTGTGTCTTTAGCCTGCAGCCATCGGGCCCCTGGATCAGATTTGTGTCTGCGGCCTCCAGCTATGGGGCTCCTGGATGAGCTTTGTGTCTGTGGCTTCTAACCATCGGGCTCCTGGATCAGCTTTGTGTCTGTGGCCCTCAGCCATCGGGCTCCAGGATCAGCTTTGTGTCTGTAGCTCTAACCATCGAACTCCTGGATCAGCTTTGTGTCTCTGGTCTCCAGCCATCGGTCTCCTGGATCAACTTTGTGTCTGTGGCCTCTAACGATCGGGCTCCTGGATCAGCTTTGTATCTGTAGCTTCCAGCCATAGGGCTCCTGGATCAGCTTTGTGTCTGTGGCTGCAGCCCATCGGGCTCCTGGATCAGCTTTCTGTCTGTGGCCTCCAGCTATCGGGCTCCTGGATCAACTTTGTGTCTGTAGCCTCCAGCTATCGGGCTCCTGGATCAGCTTTGTGTCTATGGCTGCAGCCCATAGGGCTCCTGGATCATCTTTGTGTCTGTGGCCTCCAGCCATCGGGCTCCTGGATCAGCTTTGTGTCTGTAGCCTCTAACCATCGGGCTCCTGGATCAGATTTGTGTCTGTGGCCTCCAGCCATCGGGCTCCTGGATCAGCTTTGTGTCTGCGGTCTCTAACCATCGGGCTCCTGGATAAGCTTTGTGTCTCTGGTCTCTAGCCATCAGGCTCCTGGATCAGCTTTGTGTCTGTGGCCTGCAGCCATCGGGATCCTGGATCCGCTTCGTGTCTGTGGCCTCCAGTCATCGGCCTCCTGGATCAACATTGTGTCTATGGCCTCCAGCTATCGGGCTCCTGGATCAACTTTGTATCCGTAACTTCCAGCCATTGGGATCCGGGAACAGCTTTGGGTCTGTGGCTGCAGCCCATCGGGCTCCTGGATCAGCTTTGTGTCTGTGGCCTCCAGCTATCGGGCTCCTTGATCAACTTTGTGTCTGTGGCCTCCAGCTATCGGGATCCTGGATCAGCTTTGTATCTGTGGCCTGCAGCCATCGGGCTCCAGGATCAGCTTTCTGTCTGTGGCCTCCAGCTATCGGGCTCCTGGATCAGCTTTGTGTCTGTGGCTGCAGCCCATCAGGCTCCTGGATCAGCTTTGTGTCTGTGGCTGCACCTATCGGGCTCCTGGATCAACTTTGTGTCTGTGGCCTCTAACCATCGGGCTCCTGGATCAGCTTTGTATCTGTAGCTGGAGCCCATTGGGCTCCTGGATCAGCTTTCTGTCTATGCCCTCCAGCTATCGTGCTCCTTGATCAACCTTGTGTCTGTGGCCTCCAGCTATCGGGCTCCTGGATAAACTTTGTGTCTGTGGCCTCCAGCCATCGGGCTCCAGGATCAGCTTTGTGTCTGTGGCCTCTAACCATCGGGCTCCTGGATCAGCTTTGTGTCTCTGGTCTCTAGCCATCGGGCTCCTGGCTCAGCTTTGTGTCTGTGGCCTGCAGCCATCGGACTCCAGGATCAGCTTTGTGCATGTGGCCTCTAAACATCGAGGTCCTGGATCAGCTTTGTGTCTCTGGCCTCCAGGCATCGGGCTCCTGGATCAGCTTTGTGTCTGTGGCCTGCAGCCATCGAGCTCCTGGATCAGCTTTGTGAATGTGGCCTCCAGCCAGTGGGCTCCTGGATCAGCTTTGTGTCTGTGGCCTGCAGCCATTGGGCTCCTGGATCAGCTTCGTGTCTGTGGCCTCTAGCCATCGTGATCCAGGATAATCTTTGTGTCTGTGGCCTCTAACCATCGGGCTCCTGGATCAGCTTTGTATCTGTAGCCTCCGGCCATCGGGCTCCTGGATCAGCTTTGTGTCTGTGGCTGCAGCCCATCGGGCTCCTAGATCAGCTTTGTGTCTGTGGCTGCAGCCCATCGGGCTCCTGGATCAGCTTTGTTTCTGTGGCTGCAGCCCATCGGGCTCCTGGATCAACATTGTGTCTGTGGCCTCTAACCATCGTGCTCCTGGATGAGCTTTGTGTCTGTGGCCTCTTAACATCGAGCTCCTGGATCAGCATTGTGTCTGTAGCCTGCAGCCATCGGGCCCCTGGATCAGATTTGTGTCTGCGGCCTCCAGCTATGGGGCTCCTGGATGAGCTTTGTGTCTGTGGCTTCTAACCATCGGGCTCCTGGATCAGCTTTGTGTCTGTGGCTGCAGCCCATCGGGCTCCTGGATCAGCTTTGTGTCTGTGGCCCTCAGCCATCGGGCTCCAGGATCAGCTTTGTGTCTGTGGCTCTAACCATCGAACTCCTGGATCAGCTTTGTGTCTCTGGTCTCCAGCCATCGGGCTCCTGGATCAGCTTTGTGTCTGTGGCCTGCAGCCATCGGGCTCCATGATCAGCTTTGTGTCTGTGACCTCTAAACCTCGAGCTCCTGGATCAGCTTTGTGTCTGTGGCTGCAGCCCATCGGGCTCCTGGATCAGCTTTGTGTCTGTGGCCCTCAGCCATCGGGCTCCAGGATCAGCTTTGTGTCTGTGGCTCTAACCATCGAACTCCTGGATCAGCTTTGTGTCTCTGGTCTCCAGCCATCGGTCTCCTGGATCAACTTTGTGTCTGTGGCCTCTAACGATCGGGCTCCTGGATCAGCTTTGTATCTGTAGCTTCCAGCCATAGGGCTCCTGGATCAGCTTTGTGTCTGTGGCTGCAGCCCATCGGGCTCCTGGATCAGCTTTCTGTCTGTGGCCTCCAGCTATCGGGCTCCTGGATCAACTTTGTGTCTGTAGCCTCCAGCTATCGGGCTCCTGGATCAGCTTTGTGTCTATGGCTGCAGCCCATAGGGCTCCTGGATCATCTTTGTGTCTGTGGCCTCCAGCCATCGGGCTCCTGGATCAGCTTTGTGTCTGTAGCCTCTAACCATCGGGCTCCTGGATCAGATTTGTGTCTGTGGCCTCCAGCCATCGGGCTCCTGGATCAGCTTTGTGTCTGCGGTCTCTAACCATCGGGCTCCTGGATAAGCTTTGTGTCTCTGGTCTCTAGCCATCAGGCTCCTGGATCAGCTTTGTGTCTGTGGCCTGCAGCCATCGGGATCCTGGATCCGCTTCGTGTCTGTGGCCTCCAGTCATCGGCCTCCTGGATCAACATTGTGTCTATGGCCTCCAGCTATCGGGCTCCTGGATCAACTTTGTATCCGTAACTTCCAGCCATTGGGATCCGGGAACAGCTTTGGGTCTGTGGCTGCAGCCCATCGGGCTCCTGGATCAGCTTTGTGTCTGTGGCCTCCAGCTATCGGGCTCCTTGATCAACTTTGTGTCTGTGGCCTCCAGCTATCGGGATCCTGGATCAGCTTTGTATCTGTGGCCTGCAGCCATCGGGCTCCAGGATCAGCTTTCTGTCTGTGGCCTCCAGCTATCGGGCTCCTGGATCAGCTTTGTGTCTGTGGCTGCAGCCCATCAGGCTCCTGGATCAGCTTTGTGTCTGTGGCTGCACCTATCGGGCTCCTGGATCAACTTTGTGTCTGTGGCCTCTAACCATCGGGCTCCTGGATCAGCTTTGTATCTGTAGCTGGAGCCCATTGGGCTCCTGGATCAGCTTTCTGTCTATGCCCTCCAGCTATCGTGCTCCTTGATCAACCTTGTGTCTGTGGCCTCCAGCTATCGGGCTCCTGGATAAACTTTGTGTCTGTGGCCTCCAGCCATCGGGCTCCAGGATCAGCTTTGTGTCTGTGGCCTCTAACCATCGGGCTCCTGGATCAGCTTTGTGTCTCTGGTCTCTAGCCATCGGGCTCCTGGCTCAGCTTTGTGTCTGTGGCCTGCAGCCATCGGACTCCAGGATCAGCTTTGTGCATGTGGCCTCTAAACATCGAGGTCCTGGATCAGCTTTGTGTCTCTGGCCTCCAGGCATCGGGCTCCTGGATCAGCTTTGTGTCTGTGGCCTGCAGCCATCGAGCTCCTGGATCAGCTTTGTGAATGTGGCCTCCAGCCAGTGGGCTCCTGGATCAGCTTTGTGTCTGTGGCCTGCAGCCATTGGGCTCCTGGATCAGCTTCGTGTCTGTGGCCTCTAGCCATCGTGATCCAGGATAATCTTTGTGTCTGTGGCCTCTAACCATCGGGCTCCTGGATCAGCTTTGTATCTGTAGCCTCCGGCCATCGGGCTCCTGGATCAGCTTTGTGTCTGTGGCTGCAGCCCATCGGGCTCCTAGATCAGCTTTGTGTCTGTGGCTGCAGTCCATCGGGCTCCTGGATCAGCTTTGTTTCTGTGGCTGCAGCCCATCGGGCTCCTGGATCAACATTGTGTCTGTGGCCTCTAACCATCGTGCTCCTGGATGAGCTTTGTGTCTGTGGCCTCTTAACATCGAGCTCCTGGATCAGCATTGTGTCTGTAGCCTGCAGCCATCGGGCCCCTGGATCAGATTTGTGTCTGCGGCCTCCAGCTATGGGGCTCCTGGATGAGCTTTGTGTCTGTGGCTTCTAACCATCGGGCTCCTGGATCAGCTTTGTGTCTGTGGCTGCAGCCCATCGGGCTCCTGGATCAGCTTTGTGTCTGTGGCCCTCAGCCATCGGGCTCCAGGATCAGCTTTGTGTCTGTGGCTCTAACCATCGAACTCCTGGATCAGCTTTGTGTCTCTGGTCTCCAGCCATCGGGCTCCTGGATCAGCTTTGTGTCTGTGGCCTGCAGCCATCGGGCTCCATGATCAGCTTTGTGTCTGTGACCTCTAAACCTCGAGCTCCTGGATCAGCTTTGTGTCTGTAGCCTGCAGCGATCTGGCTCCTGGATCAGCTTTGTGTCTCTGGCCTCCAGCCATCGGGCTCCTGGATCAGCTTTGTGTCTGGGGTCTCCAGCCATCGGGCTCCTGGAACTGCATTGTGTCTGTGGCCTCCAGCCATCAGGATCCTGGATCAGCTTTGTGTCTGTGGCCTCCATCCAATGGGCTCCTGGATCAGCTTTGTGTCTGTGGCCTGCAGCCATCGGGCTCCTGGATCCGCTTCGTTTCTGTGGCCTCCAGTCATCGGCTTCCTGGATCAGCTTTGTGTCTCTGTTCTCTAGCCATCGGGCTCCTGGATCAGCTTTGTGTCTGTGGCCTGCAGCCATCGGGCTTCTGGATCAGCTTTGTGTCTGTGGCATCCAGCTATCGGGCTCCTGGATCAGCTTTGTGTCTGTGGCTGCAGCCCATCGGTCTCCTGGATCAACTTTGTGTCTGTGGCTGCAGCCCATCGGGCTCCTGGATCAGCTTTGTTTCTGTGGCTGCAGCCCATCGGGCTCCTGGATCAACATTGTGTCTGTGGCCTCTAACCATCGTGCTCCTGGATGAGCTTTGTGTCTGTGGCCTCTTAACATCGAGCTCCTGGATCAGCATTGTGTCTGTAGCCTGCAGCCATCGGGCCCCTGGATCAGATTTGTGTCTGCGGCCTCCAGCTATGGGGCTCCTGGATGAGCTTTGTGTCTGTGGCTTCTAACCATCGGGCTCCTGGATCAGCTTTGTGTCTGTGGCTGCAGCCCATCGGGCTCCTGGATCAGCTTTGTGTCTGTGGCCCTCAGCCATCGGGCTCCAGGATCAGCTTTGTGTCTGTGGCTCTAACCATCGAACTCCTGGATCAGCTTTGTGTCTCTGGTCTCCAGCCATCGGGCTCCTGGATCAGCTTTGTGTCTGTGGCCTGCATCCATCGGGCTCCATGATCAGCTTTGTGTCTGTGACCTCTAAACCTCGAGCTCCTGGATCAGCTTTGTGTCTGTAGCCTGCAGCGATCTGGCTCCTGGATCAGCTTTGTGTCTCTGGCCTCCAGCCATCGGGCTCCTGGATCAGCTTTGTGTCTGGGGCCTCCAGCCATCGGGCTCCTGGAACAGCATTGTGTCTGTGGCCTCCAGCCATCAGGATCCTGGATCAGCTTTGTGTCTGTGGCCTCCAGCCAATGGGCTCCTGGATCAGCTTTGTGTCTGTGGCCTGCAGCCATCGGGCTCCTGCATCCGCTTCGTGTCTGTGGCCTCCAGTCATCGGCCTCCTGGATCAGCTTTGTGTCTCTGGTCTCTAGCCATCGGGCTCCTGGATCAGCTTTGTGTCTGTGGCCTGCAGCCATCGGGCTTCTGGATCAGCTTTGTGTCTGTGGCATCCAGCTATCGGGCTCCTGGATCAGCTTTGTGTCTGTGGCTGCAGCCCATCGGTCTCCTGGATCAACTTTGTGTCTGTGGCCTCTAACGATCGGGCTCCTGGATCAGCTTTGTATCTGTAGCTTCCAGCCATAGGGCTCCTGGATCAGCTTTGTGTCTATGGCTGCAGCCCATAGGGCTCCTGGATCATCTTTGTGTCTGTGGCCTCCAGCCATCGGGCTCCTGGATCAGCTTTGTGTCTGTAGCCTCTAACCATCGGGCTCCTGGATCAGATTTGTGTCTGTGGCCTCCAGCCATCGGGCTCCTGGATCAGCTTTGTGTCTGCGGTCTCTAACCATCGGGCTCCTGGATAAACTTTGTGTCTCTGGTCTCTAGCCATCAGGCTCCTGGATCAGCTTTGTGTCTGTGGCCTGCAGCCATCGGGATCCTGGATCCGCTTCGTGTCTGTGGCCTCCAGTCATCGGCCTCCTGGATCAGCATTGTGTCTATGGCCTCCAGCTATCGGGCTCCTGGATCAACTTTGTGTCTGTGGCCTCTAACCATCGGGCTCCTGGATCAGCTTTGTAACTGTAGCTTCCAGCCATTGGGATCCGGGAACAGCTTTGGGTCTGTGGCTGCAGCCCATCGGGCTCCTGGATCAGCTTTGTGTCTGTGGCCTCCAGCTATCGGGCTCCTTGATCAACTTTGTGTCTGTGGCCTCCACCTATCGGGATCCTGGATCAGCTTTGTATCTGTGGCCTGCAGCCATCGGGCTCCAGGATCAGCTTTCTGTCTGTGGCCTCCAGCTATCGGGCTCCTGGATCAGCTTTGTGTCTGTGGCTGCACCTATCGGGCTCCTGGATCAACTTTGTGTCTGTGGCCTCTAACCATCGGGCTCCTGGATCAGCTTTGTATCTGTAGCTGGAGCCCATTGGGCTCCTGGATCAGCTTTCTGTCTATGCCCTCCAGCTATCGTGCTCCTTGATCAACCTTGTGTCTGTGGCCTCCAGCTATCGGGCTCCTGGATAAACTTTGTGTCTGTGGCCTCCAGCCATCGGGCTCCAGGATCAGCTTTGTGTCTGTGGCCTCTAACCATCGGGCTCCTGGATCAGCTTTGTGTCTCTGGTCTCTAGCCATCGGGCTCCTGGCTCAGCTTTGTGTCTGTGGCCTGCAGCCATCGGACTCCAGGATCAGCTTTGTGCATGTGGCCTCTAAACATCGAGGTCCTGGATCAGCTTTGTGTCTCTGGCCTCCAGGCATCGGGCTCCTGGATCAGCTTTGTGTCTGTGGCCTGCAGCCATCGAGCTCCTGGATCAGCTTTGTGAATGTGGCCTCCAGCCAGTGGGCTCCTGGATCAGCTTTGTGTCTGTGGCCTGCAGCCATTGGGCTCCTGGATCAGCTTCGTGTCTGTGGCCTCTAGCCATCGTGATCCAGGATAATCTTTGTGTCTGTGGCCTCTAACCATCGGGCTCCTGGATCAGCTTTGTATCTGTAGCCTCCGGCCATCGGGCTCCTGGATCAGCTTTGTGTCTGTGGCTGCAGCCCATCGGGCTCCTAGATCAGCTTTGTGTCTGTGGCTGCAGCCCATCGGGCTCCTGGATCAGCTTTGTTTCTGTGGCTGCAGCCCATCGGGCTCCTGGATCAACATTGTGTCTATGGCCTCTAACCATCGTGCTCCTGGATGAGCTTTGTGTCTGTGGCCTCTTAACATCGAGCTCCTGGATCAGCATTGTGTCTGTAGCCTGCAGCCATCGGGCCCCTGGATCAGATTTGTGTCTGCGGCCTCCAGCTATGGGGCTCCTGGATGAGCTTTGTGTCTGTGGCTTCTAACCATCGGGCTCCTGGATCAGCTTTGTGTCTGTGGCTGCAGCCCATCGGGCTCCTGGATCAGCTTTGTGTCTGTGGCCCTCAGCCATCGGGTTCCAGGATCAGCTTTGTGTCTGTGGCTCTAACCATCGAACTCCTGGATCAGCTTTGTGTCTCTGGTCTCCAGCCATCGGGCTCCTGGATCAGCTTTGTGTCTGTGGCCTGAAGCCATCGGGCTCCATGATCAGCTTTGTGTCTGTGACCTCTAAACCTCGAGCTCCTGGATCAGCTTTGTGTCTGTAGCCTGCAGCGATCTGGCTCCTGGAGCAGCTTTGTGTCTCTGGCCTCCAGCCATCGGGCTCCTGGATCAGCTTTGTGTCTGGGGTCTCCAGCCATCGGGCTCCTGGAACTGCATTGTGTCTGTGGCCTCCAGCCATCAGGATCCTGGATCAGCTTTGTGTCTGTGGCCTCCATCCAATGGGCTCCTGGATCAGCTTTGTGTCTGTGGCCTGCAGCCATCGGGCTCCTGGATCCGCTTCGTTTCTGTGGCCTCCAGTCATCGGCTTCCTGGATCAGCTTTGTGTCTCTGTTCTCTAGCCATCGGGCTCCTGGATCAGCTTTGTGTCTGTGGCCTGCAGCCATCGGGCTTCTGGATCAGCTTTGTGTCTGTGGCATCCAGCTATCGGGCTCCTGGATCCGCTTTGTGTCTGTGGCTGCAGCCCATCGGTCTCCTGGATCAACTTTGTGTCTGTGGCCTCTAACGATCGGGCTCCTGGATCAGCTTTGTATCTGTAGCTTCCAGCCATAGGGCTCCTGGATCAGCTTTGTGTCTGTGGCTGCAGCCCATCGGGCTCCTGGATCAGCTTTCTGTCTGTGGCCTCCAGCTATCGGGCTCCTGGATCAACTATGTGTCTGTAGCCTCTAGCTATCGGGCTCCTGGATCAGCTTTGTGTCTGTGGCTGCAGCCCATCGGGCTCATGGATCATCTTTGTGTCTGTGGCCTCCAGCCATCGGGCTCCTGGATCAGCTTTGTGTCTGTAGCCTCAACCATCGGGCTCCAGGATAAGCTTTGTGTCTCTGGTCTCGAGCGATCGGGCTCCTGGATCAGCTTTGTGTCTGTGGCCTCCAGCCATCGGGCTCCTGGATCAGCTTTGTGTCTGTGGCCTCTAACCATCGGGCTCCTGGATAAGCTTTGTGTCTCTGGTCTCTAGCCATCGGGCTCCTGGATCAACTTTGTGTCTGTGGCCTGCAGCCATCGGGCTCCAGGATCAGCTTTGTATCTCTAGCTTCCAGCCATCGGGCTCCTGGATCAGCTTTGTGTCTGTGGCTGCAGCCCATCGGGCTCCTGGATCAGCTTTGTGTCTGTGGCCTGCAGCCATCGGGCTCCATGATCAGCTTTGTGTCTGTGGCCTCTAAACCTCGAGCTCCTGGATCAGCTTTGTGTCTGTAGGCTGCAGCGATCCGGCTCCTGGATCAGCTTTGTGTCTCTGGCCTCCAGCCATCGGGCTCCTGGATCAGCTTTGTGTCTGGGGCCTCCAGCCATCGGGCTCCTGGAACAGCATTGTGTCTGTGGCCTCCAGCCATCAGGATCCTGGATCAGCTTTGTGTCTGCGGTCTCTAACCATCGGGCTCCTGGATAAGCTTTGTGTCTCTGGTCTCTAGCCATCGGGCTCCTGGATCAGCTTTGTGTCTGTGGCCTGTAGCCATCGGGATCCTGGATCCGCTTCGTGTCTGTGGCCTCCAGTCATCGGCCTCCTGGATCAGCATTGTGTCTATGGCCTCCAGCTATCGGGCTCCTGGATCAGCTTTGTGTCTGTGGCTGCAGCCCATCGGGCTCCTGAATCAGCTTTGTGTCTGTGGCCTCCAGCCATCGAGCTCCTGGATCAGCTTTGTGTCTCTGGTCTCTAGCCATCGGGCTCCTGGATCAGCTTTGTGTCTGTGGCCTGCAGCCATCGGGCTTCTGGATCAGCTTTGTGTCTGTGGCATCCAGCTATCGGGCTCCTGGATCAGCTTTGTGTCTGTGGCTACAGCCCATCGGGCTCCTGGATCAACTTTGTGTCTGTGGCCTCTAACGATCGGGCTCCTGGATCAGCTTTGTATCTGTAGCTTCCAGCCATAGGGCTCCTGGATCAGCTTTGTGTCTGTGGCTGCAGCCCATCGGGCTCCTGGATCAGCTTTGTGTCTGTGGCCTCCAGCTATCGGGCTCCTGGATCAACTTTGTGTCTGTAGCCTCCAGCTATCGCGCTCCTGGATCAGCTTTGTGTCTGTGGCTGCAGCCCATCGGGCTCCTGGATCAGCTTTGTGTCTGTGGCCTCCAGCCATCGGGCTCCTGGATCAGCTTTGTGTCTGTGGCCTCTAACCATCGGGCTCCAGGATAAGCTTTGTGTCTCTGGTCTCTAGCCATCGGGCTCCTGGATCAGCTTTTTTTCTGTGGCCTGCAGCCATCGGGCTCCAGGATCATCTTTGTTTCTCTGGCCTCCAGCCCTTGGGCTCCTGGATCAGCTTTGTGTCTGTGGCTGCAGCCCATCGGGCTCCTGTATCAGCTTTGTGTCTGTGGCCTCCAGCCATCGGGCTCCTGGATCAGCTTTGTGTCTCTGGTCTCTAGCCATCGGGCTCCTGGATCAGCTTTGGGTCTGTGGCCTGCAGCCATCGGGCTTCTGGATCAGCTTTGTGTCTGTGGCATCCAGCTATCGGGCTCCTGGATCAGCTTTGTGTCTGTGGCCTCTAACCATCGGGCTCCTGGATCAGCTTTGTATCTGTGGCTTCTAACCATCGGGCTCCTGAATCAGCTTTGTGTCTGTGGCTGCAGCCCATTGGGATCCTGGATCAGCTTTGTGTCTGTGGCCTCCAGCCATCGGGCTCCAGGATCAGCTTTGTGTCCGTGGTCTCTTAACATCGAGCTCCTGGATCAGCATTGTGTCCGTAGCCTGCAGCCATTGGGCCACTGGATCAGATTTGTGTCTGCGGCCTCCAGCTATGGGGCTCCTGGATGAGCTTTGTGTCTGTGGCTTCTAACCATCGGGCTCCTGGATAAGCTTTGTGTCTGTGGCTGCAGCCCATCGGGCTCCTGGATCCGCTTCGTGTCTGTGGCCTCCAGTCATCGGCCTCCTGGATCAGCTTTGTGTCTCTGTTCTCTAGCCATCGGGCTCCTGGATCAGCTTTGTGTCTGTGGCCTGCAGCCATCGGGCTTCTGGATCAGCTTTGTGTCTGTGGCATCCAGCTATCGGGCTCCTGGATCCGCTTTGTGTCTGTGGCTGCAGCCCATCGGTCTCCTGGATCAACTTTGTGTCTGTGGCCTCTAACGATCGGGCTCCTGGATCAGCTTTGTATCTGTAGCTTCCAGCCATAGGGCTCCTGGATCAGCTTTGTGTCTGTGACTGCAGCCCATCGGGCTCCTGGATCAGCTTTCTGTCTGTGGCCTCCAGCTATCGGGCTCCTGGATCAACATTGTGTCTGTAGCCTCCAGCTATCGGGCTCCTGGATCAGCTTTGTGTCTGTGGCTGCAGCCCATCGGGCTCCTGGATCATTTTTGTGTCTGTGGCCTCCAGCCATCGGGCTCCTGGATCAGCTTTGTGTCTGTAGCCTCTAACCATCGGGCTCCAGGATGAGCTTTGTGTCTCTGGTCTCGAGCGATCGGGCTCCTGGATCAGCTTTGTGTCTGTGACCTCCAGCCATCGGGCTCCTGGATCAGCTTCGTGTCTGTGGCCTCTAACCATCGGGCTCCTGGATAAGCTTTGTGTCTCTGGTCTCTAGCCATCGGGCTCCTGGATCCACTTTGTGTCTGTGGCCTGAAGCCATCGGGCTCCAGGATCAGCTTTGTATCTGTAGCTTCCAGCCATCGGGCTCCTGGATCAGCTTTGTGTCTGTGGCTGCAGCCCATCGGGCTCCTGGATCAGCTTTGTGTCTGTGGCCTGCAGCCATCGGGCTCCATGATCAGCTTTGTGATTGTGGCCTCTAAACCTCGAGCTCCTGGATCAGCTTTGTGTCTGTAGGCTGCAGCGATCCGGCTCCTGGATCAGCTTTGTGTCTCTGGCCTCCAGCCATCGGGCTCCTGGATCAGCTTTATGTCTGGGGCCTCCAGCCATCGGGCTCCTGGAACAGCATTGTGTCTGTGGCCTCCAGACATCAGGATCCTGAATCAGCTTTGTGTCTGTGGCCTCCATCCAATGGGCTCCTGGATCAGCTTTGTGTCTGTGGCCTGCAGCCATATGGCTCCTGGATCCGCTTCGTGTCTGTGGCCTCCAGTCATCGGGCTCCTGGATCAGCTTTGTGTCTATGGCCTCCAGCTATCGGGCTCCTGGATCAGCTTTGTGTCTGTGGCTGCAGCCCATCGGGCTCCTGTATCAGCTTTGTGTCTGTGGCCTCCAGCCATCGGGCTCCTGGATCAGCTTTGTGTCTCTGGTCTCTAGCCATCGGGCTCCTGGATCAGCTTTGTGTCTGTGGCCTGCAGCCATCGGGCTTCTGGATCAGCTTTGTGTCTGTGGCATCCAGCTATCGGGCTCCTGGATCAGCTTTGTGTCTGTGGCTGCAGCCCATCGGTCTCCTGGATCAACTTTGTGTCTGTGGCCTCTAACGATCGGGCTCCTGGATCAGCTTTGTATCTGTAGCTTCCAGCCATAGGGCTCCTGGATCAGCTTTGTGTCTGTGGCTGCAGCCCATCGGGCTCCTGGATCAGCTTTCTGTCTGTTGCCTCCAGCTATCGGGCTCCTGGGTCAACTTTGTGTCTGTAGCCTCCAGCTATCGGGCTCCTGGATCAACTTTGTGTCTGTGGCCTCTAACCATCGGGCTCCTGGATCAGCTTTGTAACTGTAGCTTCCAGCCATTGGGATCCGGGAACAGCTTTGGGTCTGTGGCTGCAGCCCATCGGGCTCCTGGATCAGCTTTGTGTCTGTGGCCTCCAGCTATCGGGCTCCTTGATCAACTTTGTGTCTGTGGCCTCCAGCTATCGGGATCCTGGATCAGCTTTGTATCTGTGGCCTGCAGCCATCGGGCTCCAGGATCAGCTTTCTGTCTGTGGCCTCCAGCTATCGGGCTCCTGGATCAGCTTTGTGTCTGTGGCTGCAGCCCATCAGGCTCCTGGATCAGCTTTGTGTCTGTGGCTGCACCTATCGGGCTCCTGGATCAACTTTGTGTCTGTGGCCTCTAACCATCGGGCTCCTGGATCAGCTTTGTATCTGTAGCTGGAGCCCATTGGGCTCCTGGATCAGCTTTCTGTCTATGCCCTCCAGCTATCGTGCTCCTTGATCAACCTTGTGTCTGTGGCCTCCAGCTATCGGGCTCCTGGATAAACTTTGTGTCTGTGGCCTCCAGCCATCGGGCTCCAGGATCAGCTTTGTGTCTGTGGCCTCTAACCATCGGGCTCCTGGATCAGCTTTGTGTCTCTGGTCTCTAGCCATCGGGCTCCTGGCTCAGCTTTGTGTCTGTGGCCTGCAGCCATCGGACTCCAGGATCAGCTTTGTGCATGTGGCCTCTAAACATCGAGGTCCTGGATCAGCTTTGTGTCTCTGGCCTCCAGGCATCGGGCTCCTGGATCAGCTTTGTGTCTGTGGCCTGCAGCCATCGAGCTCCTGGATCAGCTTTGTGAATGTGGCCTCCAGCCAGTGGGCTCCTGGATCAGCTTTGTGTCTGTGGCCTGCAGCCATTGGGCTCCTGGATCAGCTTCGTGTCTGTGGCCTCTAGCCATCGTGATCCAGGATAATCTTTGTGTCTGTGGCCTCTAACCATCGGGCTCCTGGATCAGCTTTGTATCTGTAGCCTCCGGCCATCGGGCTCCTGGATCAGCTTTGTGTCTGTGGCTGCAGCCCATCGGGCTCCTAGATCAGCTTTGTGTCTGTGGCTGCAGCCCATCGGGCTCCTGGATCAGCTTTGTTTCTGTGGCTGCAGCCCATCGGGCTCCTGGATCAACATTGTGTCTGTGGCCTCTAACCATCGTGCTCCTGGATGAGCTTTGTGTCTGTGGCCTCTTAACATCGAGCTCCTGGATCAGCATTGTGTCTGTAGCCTGCAGCCATCGGGCCCCTGGATCAGATTTGTGTCTGCGGCCTCCAGCTATGGGGCTCCTGGATGAGCTTTGTGTCTGTGGCTTCTAACCATCGGGCTCCTGGATCAGCTTTGTGTCTGTGGCTGCAGCCCATCGGGCTCCTGGATCAGCTTTGTGTCTGTGGCCCTCAGCCATCGGGCTCCAGGATCAGCTTTGTGTCTGTGGCTCTAACCATCGAACTCCTGGATCAGCTTTGTGTCTCTGGTCTCCAGCCATCGGGCTCCTGGATCAGCTTTGTGTCTGTGGCCTGCAGCCATCGGGCTCCATGATCAGCTTTGTGTCTGTGACCTCTAAACCTCGAGCTCCTGGATCAGCTTTGTGTCTGTAGCCTGCAGCGATCTGGCTCCTGGATCAGCTTTGTGTCTCTGGCCTCCAGCCATCGGGCTCCTGGATCAGCTTTGTGTCTGGGGTCTCCAGCCATCGGGCTCCTGGAACTGCATTGTGTCTGTGGCCTCCAGCCATCAGGATCCTGGATCAGCTTTGTGTCTGTGGCCTCCATCCAATGGGCTCCTGGATCAGCTTTGTGTCTGTGGCCTGCAGCCATCGGGCTCCTGGATCCGCTTCGTTTCTGTGGCCTCCAGTCATCGGCTTCCTGGATCAGCTTTGTGTCTCTGTTCTCTAGCCATCGGGCTCCTGGATCAGCTTTGTGTCTGTGGCCTGCAGCCATCGGGCTTCTGGATCAGCTTTGTGTCTGTGGCATCCAGCTATCGGGCTCCTGGATCCGCTTTGTGTCTGTGGCTGCAGCCCATCGGTCTCCTGGATCAACTTTGTGTCTGTGGCCTCTAACGATCGGGCTCCTGGATCAGCTTTGTATCGGTAGCTTCCAGCCATAGGGCTCCTGGATCAGCTTTGTGTCTGTGGCTGCAGCCCATCGGGCTCCTGGATCAACATTGTGTCTGTGGCCTCTAACGATCAGGCTCCTGGATCAGCTTTGTATCTGTAGCTTCCAGCCATAGGGCTCCTGGATCAGCTTTGTGTCTGTGGCTGCAGCCCATCGGGCTCCTGGATCAGCTTTGTGTCTGTGGCCTCCAGCTATCGGGCTCCTGGATCAACTTTGTGTCTGTAGCCTCCAGCTATCGGGCTCCTGGATCAGCTTTGTGTCTGTGGCTGCAGCCCATCGGGCTCCTGGATCAGCTTTGTGTCTGTGGCCTCCAGCCATCGGGCTCCTGGATCAGCTTTGTGTCTGTGGCCTCTAACCATCGGGCTCCAGGATAAGCTTTGTGTCTCTGGTCTCTAGCGATCGGGCTCCTGGATCAGCTTTGTGTCTGTGGCCTCCAGCCATCGGGCTCCTAGATCAGCTTTGTGTCTGTGGCCTCTAACCATCTGGCTCCTGGATAAGCTTTGTGTCTCTGGTCTCTAGCCATCGGGCTCCTGGATCAGCTTTGTGTCTGTGGCTGCAGCCCATCGGGCTCCTGGATCAGCTTTGTGTCTGTGGCCCTCAGCCATCGGGCTCCAGGATCAGCTTTGTGTCTGTGGCTCTAACCATCGAACTCCTGGATCAGCTTTGTGTCTCTGGTCTCCAGCCATCGGGCTCCTGGATCAGCTTTGTGTCTGTGGCCTGCAGCCATCGGGCTCCATGATCAGCTTTGTGTCTGTGGCCTCTAAACCTCGAGCTCCTGGATCAGCTTTGTGTCTGTAGCCTGCAGCGATCGGGCTCCTGGATCAGCTTTGTGTCTCTGGCCTCCAGCCATCGGGCTCCTAGATCAGCTTTGTGTCTGGGGCCTCCAGCCATCGGGCTCCTGGAACAGCATTGTGTCTGTGGCCGCCAGCCATCAGGATCCTGGATCAGCTTTGTGTCTGTGGCCTCCAGCCAATGGGCTCCTGGATCAGCTTTGTGTCTGTGGCCTGCAGCCATCGGGCTCCTGGATCCGCTTCGTGTCTGTGGCCTCCAGTCATCGGCCTCCTGGATCAGCTTTGTGTCTCTGGTCTCTAGCCATCGGGCTCCTGGATCAGCTTTGTGTCTGTGGCATCCAGCTATCGGGCTCCTGGATCAGCTTTGTGTCTGTGGCCTGCAGCCATCGGGCTTCTGGATCAGCTTTGTGTCTGTGGCATCCAGCTATCGGGCTCCTGGATCAGCTTTGTGTCTGTGGCTGCAGCCCATCGGTCTCCTGGATCAACTTTGTGTCTGTGGCCTCTAACGATCGGGCTCCTGGATCAGCTTTCTATCTGTAGCTTCCAGCCATAGGGCTCCTGGATCAGCTTTGTGTCTGTGGCTGCAGCCCATCGGGCTCCTGGATCAGCTTTCTGTCTGTGGCCTCCAGCTATCGGGCTCCTGGATCAACTTTGTGTCTGTAGCCTCCAGCTATCGGGCTCCTGGATCAGCTTTGTGTCTATGGCTGCAGCCCATAGGGCTCCTGGATCATCTTTGTGTCTGTGGCCTCCAGCCATCGGGCTCCTGGATCAGCTTTGTGTCTGTAGCCTCTAACCATCGGGCTCCTGGATCAGATTTGTGTCTGTGGCCTCCAGCCATCGGGCTCCTGGATCAGCTTTGTGTCTGCGGTCTCTAACCATCGGGCTCCTGGATAAGCTTTGTGTCTCTGGTCTCTAGCCATCAGGCTCCTGGATCAGCTTTGTGTCTGTGGCCTGCAGCCATCGGGATCCTGGATCCGCTTCGTGTCTGTGGCCTCCAGTCATCGGCCTCCTGGATCAGCATTGTGTCTATGGCCTCCAGCTATCGGGCTCCTGGATCAACTTTGTGTCTGTGGCCTCTAACCATCGGGCTCCTGGATCAGCTTTGTAACTGTAGCTTCCAGCCATTGGGATCCGGGAACAGCTTTGGGTCTGTGGCTGCAGCCCATCGGGCTCCTGGATCAGCTTTGTGTCTGTGGCCTCCAGCTATCGGGCTCCTTGATCAACTTTGTGTCTGTGGCCTCCAGCTATCGGGATCCTGGATCAGCTTTGTATCTGTGGCCTGCAGCCATCGGGCTCCAGGATCAGCTTTCTGTCTGTGGCCTCCAGCTATCGGGCTCCTGGATCAGCTTTGTGTCTGTGGCTGCAGCCCATCAGGCTCCTGGATCAGCTTTGTGTCTGTGGCTGCACCTATCGGGCTCCTGGATCAACTTTGTGTCTGTGGCCTCTAACCATCGGGCTCCTGGATCAGCTTTGTATCTGTAGCTGGAGCCCATTGGGCTCCTGGATCAGCTTTCTGTCTATGCCCTCCAGCTATCGTGCTCCTTGATCAACCTTGTGTCTGTGGCCTCCAGCTATCGGGCTCCTGGATCAGCTTTGTGTCTCTGGTCTCTAGCCATCGGGCTCCTGGCTCAGCTTTGTGTCTGTGGCCTGCAGCCATCGGACTCCAGGATCAGCTTTGTGCATGTGGCCTCTAAACATCGAGGTCCTGGATCAGCTTTGTGTCTCTGGCCTCCAGGCATCGGGCTCCTGGATCAGCTTTGTGTCTGTGGCCTGCAGCCATCGAGCTCCTGGATCAGCTTTGTGAATGTGGCCTCCAGCCAGTGGGCTCCTGGATCAGCTTTGTGTCTGTGGCCTGCAGCCATTGGGCTCCTGGATCAGCTTCGTGTCTGTGGCCTCTAGCCATCGTGATCCAGGATAATCTTTGTGTCTGTGGCCTCTAACCATCGGGCTCCTGGATCAGCTTTGTATCTGTAGCCTCCGGCCATCGGGCTCCTGGATCAGCTTTGTGTCTGTGGCTGCAGCGCATCGGGCTCCTAGATCAGCTTTGTGTCTGTGGCTGCAGCCCATCGGGCTCCTGGATCAGCTTTGTTTCTGTGGCTGCAGCCCATCGGGCTCCTGGATCAACATTGTGTCTGTGGCCTCTAACCATCGTGCTCCTGGATGAGCTTTGTGTCTGTGGCCTCTTAACATCGAGCTCCTGGATCAGCATTGTGTCTGTAGCCTGCAGCCATCGGGCTCCTGGATCAGATTTGTGTCTGCGGCCTCCAGCTATGGGGCTCCTGGATGAGCTTTGTGTCTGTGGCTTCTAACCATCGGGCTCCTGGATCAGCTTTGTGTCTGTGGCTGCAGCCCATCGGGCTCCTGGATCAGCTTTGTGTCTGTGGCCCTCAGCCATCGGGCTCCAGGATCAGCTTTGTGTCTGTGGCTCTAACCATCGAACTCCTGGATCAGCTTTGTGTCTCTGGTCTCCAGCCATCGGGCTCCTGGATCAGCTTTGTGTCTGTGGCCTGCAGCCATCGGGCTCCATGATCAGCTTTGTGTCTGTGACCTCTAAACCTCGAGCTCCTGGATCAGCTTTGTGTCTGTAGCCTGCAGCGATCTGGCTCCTGGATCAGCTTTGTGTCTCTGGCCTCCAGCCATCGGGCTCCTGGATCAGCTTTGTGTCTGGGGTCTCCAGCCATCGGGCTCCTGGAACTGCATTGTGTCTGTGGCCTCCAGCCATCAGGATCCTGGATCAGCTTTGTGTCTGTGGCCTCCATCCAATGGGCTCCTGGATCAGCTTTGTGTCTGTGGCCTGCAGCCATCGGGCTCCTGGATCCGCTTCGTTTCTGTGGCCTCCAGTCATCGGCTTCCTGGATCAGCTTTGTGTCTCTGTTCTCTAGCCATCGGGCTCCTGGATCAGCTTTGTGTCTGTGGCCTGCAGCCATCGGGCTTCTGGATCAGCTTTGTGTCTGTGGCATCCAGCTATCGGGCTCCTGGATCCGCTTTGTGTCTGTGGCTGCAGCCCATCGGTCTCCTGGATCAACTTTGTGTCTGTGGCCTCTAACGATCGGGCTCCTGGATCAGCTTTGTATCTGTAGCTTCCAGCCATAGGGCTCCTGGATCAGCTTTGTGTCTGTGGCTGCAGCCCATCGGGCTCCTGGATCAGCTTTCTGTCTGTGGCCTCCAGCTATCGGGCTCCTGGATCAACTATGTGTCTGTAGCCTCCAGCTATCGGGCTCCTGGATCAGCTTTGTGTCTGTGGCTGCAGCCCATCGGGCTCATGGATCATCTTTGTGTCTGTGGCCTCCAGCCATCGGGCTCCTGGATCAGCTTTGTGTCTGTAGCCTCGAACCATCGGGCTCCAGGATAAGCTTTGTGTCTCTGGTCTCGAGCGATCGGGCTCCTGGATCAGCTTTGTGTCTGTGGCCTCCAGCCATCGGGCTCCTGGATCAGCTTTGTGTCTGTGGCCTCTAACCATCGGGCTCCTGGATAAGCTTTGTGTCTCTGGTCTCTAGCCATCGGGCTCCTGGATCAACTTTGTGTCTGTGGCCTGCAGCCATCGGGCTCCAGGATCAGCTTTGTATCTGTAGCTTCCAGCCATCGGGCTCCTGGATCAGCTTTGTGTCTGTGGCTGCAGCCCATCGGGCTCCTGGATCAGCTTTGTGTCTGTGGCCTGCAGCCATCGGGCTCCATGATCAGCTTTGTGTCTGTGGCCTCTAAACCTCGAGCTCCTGGATCAGCTTTGTGTCTGTAGGCTGCAGCGATCCGGCTCCTGGATCAGCTTTGTGTCTCTGGCCTCCAGCCATCGGGCTCCTGGATCAGCTTTGTGTCTGGGGCCTCCAGCCATCGGGCTCCTGGAACAGCATTGTGTCTGTGGCCTCCAGCCATCAGGATCCTGGATCAGCTTTGTGTCTGCGGTCTCTAACCATCGGGCTCCTGGATAAGCTTTGTGTCTCTGGTCTCTAGCCATCGGGCTCCTGGATCAGCTTTGTGTCTGTGGCCTGCAGCCATCGGGATCCTGGATCCGCTTCGTGTCTGTGGCCTCCAGTCATCGGCCTCCTGGATCAGCATTGTGTCTATGGCCTCCAGCTATCGGGCTCCTGGATCAGCTTTGTGTCTGTGGCTGCAGCCCATCGGGCTCCTGAATCAGCTTTGTGTCTGTGGCCTCCAGCCATCGGGCTCCTGGATCAGCTTTGTGTCTCTGGTCTCTAGCCATCGGGCTCCTGGATCAGCTTTGTGTCTGTGGCCTGCAGCCATCGGGCTTCTGGATCAGCTTTGTGTCTGTGGCCTCCAGCCATCGGGCTCCTGGATCAGCTTTGTGTCTGTGGCCTGCAGCCATCGGGCTTCTGGATCAGCTTTGTGTCTGTGGCATCCAGCTATCGGGCTCCTGGATCAGCTTTGTGTCTGTGGCTACAGCCCATCGGGCTCCTGGATCAACTTTGTGTCTGTGGCCTCTAACGATCGGGCTCCTGGATCAGCTTTGTATCTGTAGCTTCCAGCCATAGGGCTCCTGGATCAGCTTTGTGTCTGTGGCTGCAGCCCATCGGGCTCCTGGATCAGCTTTGTGTCTGTGGCCTCCAGCTATCGGGCTCCTGGATCAACTTTGTGTCTGTAGCCTCCAGCTATCGGGCTCCTGGATCAGCTTTGTGTCTGTGGCTGCAGCCCATCGGGCTCCTGGATCAGCTTTGTGTCTGTGGCCTCCAGCCATCGGGCTCCTGGATCAGCTTTGTGTCTGTGGCCTCTAACCATCGGGCTCCAGGATAAGCTTTGTGTCTCTGGTCTCTAGCCATCGGGCTCCTGGATCAGCTTTTTTTCTGTGGCCTGCAGCCATCGGGCTCCAGGATCATCTTTGTTTCTCTGGCCTCCAGCCCTTGGGCTCCTGGATCAGCTTTGTGTCTGTGGCTGCAGCCCATCGGGCTCCTGTATCAGCTTTGTGTCTGTGGCCTCCAGCCATCGGGCTCCTGGATCAGCTTTGTGTCTCTGGTCTCTAGCCATCGGGCTCCTGGATCAGCTTTGGGTCTGTGGCCTGCAGCCATCGGGCTTCTGGATCAGCTTTGTGTCTGTGGCATCCAGCTATCGGGCTCCTGGATCAGCTTTGTGTCTGTGGCCTCTAACCATCGGGCTCCTGGATCAGCTTTGTATCTGTGGCTTCTAACCATCGGGCTCCTGAGTCAGCTTTGTGTCTGTGGCTGCAGCCCATTGGGATCCTGGATCAGCTTTGTGTCTGTGGCCTCCAGGCATCGGGCTCCTGGATCAGCTTTGTGTCTGTGGCTGCAGCCCATCGGGCTCCTGGATCAGCTTTCTGTCTGTGGCCTCCAGCTATCGGGCTCCTGGATCAACTATGTGTCTGTAGCCTCCAGCTATCGGGCTCCTGGATCAGCTTTGTGTCTGTGGCTGCAGCCCATCGGGCTCATGGATCATCTTTGTGTCTGTGGCCTCCAGCCATCGGGCTCCTGGATCAGCTTTGTGTCTGTAGCCTCGAACCATCGGGCTCCAGGATAAGCTTTGTGTCTCTGGTCTCGAGCGATCGGGCTCCTGGATCAGCTTTGTGTCTGTGGCCTCCAGCCATCGGGCTCCTGGATCAGCTTTGTGTCTCTGGTCTCTAGCCATCGGGCTCCTGGATCAACTTTGTGTCTGTGGCCTGCAGCCATCGGGCTCCAGGATCAGCTTTGTATCTGTAGCTTCCAGCCATCGGGCTCCTGGATCAGCTTTGTGTCTGTGGCTGCAGCCCATCGGGCTCCTGGATCAGCTTTGTGTCTGTGGCCTGCAGCCATCGGGCTCCATGATCAGCTTTGTGTCTGTGGCCTCTAAACCTCGAGCTCCTGGATCAGCTTTGTGTCTGTAGGCTGCAGCGATCCGGCTCCTGGATCAGCTTTGTGTCTCTGGCCTCCAGCCATCGGGCTCCTGGATCAGCTTTGTGTCTGGGGCCTCCAGCCATCGGGCTCCTGGAACAGCATTGTGTCTGTGGCCTCCAGCCATCAGGATCCTGGATCAGCTTTGTGTCTGCGGTCTCTAACCATCGGGCTCCTGGATAAGCTTTGTGTCTCTGGTCTCTAGCCATCGGGCTCCTGGATCAGCTTTGTGTCTGTGGCCTGCAGCCATCGGGATCCTGGATCCGCTTCGTGTCTGTGGCCTCCAGTCATCGGCCTCCTGGATCAGCATTGTGTCTATGGCCTCCAGCTATCGGGCTCCTGGATCAGCTTTGTGTCTGTGGCTGCAGCCCATCGGGCTCCTGAATCAGCTTTGTGTCTGTGGCCTCCAGCCATCGGGCTCCTGGATCAGCTTTGTGTCTCTGGTCTCTAGCCATCGGGCTCCTGGATCAGCTTTGTGTCTGTGGCCTGCAGCCATCGGGCTTCTGGATCAGCTTTGTGTCTGTGGCCTCCAGCCATCGGGCTCCTGGATCAGCTTTGTGTCTGTGGCCTGCAGCCATCGGGCTTCTGGATCAGCTTTGTGTCTGTGGCATCCAGCTATCGGGCTCCTGGATCAACTTTGTGTCTGTAGCCTCCAGCTATCGGGCTCCTGGATCAGCTTTGTCTCTGTGGCTGCAGCCCATCGGGCTCCTGGATCAGCTTTGTGTCTGTGGCCTCCAGCCATCGGGCTCCTGGATCAGCTTTGTGTCTGTGGCCTCTAACCATCGGGCTCCAGGATAAGCTTTGTGTCTCTGGTCTCTAGCCATCGGGCTCCTGGATCAGCTTTTTTTCTGTGGCCTGCAGCCATCGGGCTCCAGGATCATCTTTGTTTCTCTGGCCTCCAGCCCTTGGGCTCCTGGATCAGCTTTGTGTCTGTGGCTGCAGCCCATCGGGCTCCTGTATCAGCTTTGTGTCTGTGGCCTCCAGCCATCGGGCTCCTGGATCAGCTTTGTGTCTCTGGTCTCTAGCCATCGGGCTCCTGGATCAGCTTTGGGTCTGTGGCCTGCAGCCATCGGGCTTCTGGATCAGCTTTGTGTCTGTGGCATCCAGCTATCGGGCTCCTGGATCAGCTTTGTGTCTGTGGCCTCTAACCATCGGGCTCCTGGATCAGCTTTGTATCTGTGGCTTCTAACCATCGGGCTCCTGAATCAGCTTTGTGTCTGTGGCTGCAGCCCATTGGGATCCTGGATCAGCTTTGTGTCTGCGGCTACAGCCCATCGGGCTCCTGGATCAACTTTGTGTCTGTGGCCTCTAACGATCGGGCTCCTGGATCAGCTTTGTATCTGTAGCTTCCAGCCATAGGGCTCCTGGATCAGCTTTGTGTCTGTGACTGCAGCCCATCGGGCTCCTGGATCAGCTTTGTGTCTGTGGCCTCAAGCTATCGGGCTCCTGGATCAACTTTGTGTCTGTAGCCTCCAGCTATCGGGCTCCTGGATCAGCTTTGTGTCTGTGGCTGCAGCCCATCGGGCTCCTGGATCAGCTTTGTGTCTGTGGCCTCCAGCCATCGGGCTCCTGGATCAGCTTTGTGTCTGTGGCCTCTAACCATCGGGCTCCAGGATAAGCTTTGTGTCTCTGGTCTCTAGCCATCGGGCTCCTGGATCAGCTTTTTTTCTGTGGCCTGCAGCCATCGGGCTCCAGGATCATCTTTGTTTCTCTGGCCTCCAGCCCTTGGGCTCCTGGATCAGCTTTGTGTCTGTGGCTGCAGCCCATCGGGCTCCTGTATCAGCTTTGTGTCTGTGGCCTCCAGCCATCGGGCTCCTGGATCAGCTTTGTGTCTCTGGTCTCTAGCCATCGGGCTCCTGGATCAGCTTTGTGTCTGTGGCCTGCAGCCATCGGGCTCCTGGATCAGCTTTGTGTCTGTGGCATCCAGCTATCGGGCTCCTGGATCAGCTTTGTGTCTGTGGCCTCTAACCATCGGGCTCCTGGATCAGCTTTGTATCTGTGGCTTCTAACCATCGGGCTCCTGAATCAGCTTTGTGTCTGTGGCTGCAGCCCATTGGGATCCTGGATCAGCTTTGTGTCTGTGGCCTCCAGCCATCGGGCTCCTGGATCAGCTCTGTGTCTGTGGCTGCAGCCCATCGGGCTCCTGGATCATTTTTGTGTCTGTGGCCTCCAGCCATCGGGCTCCTGGATCAGCTTTGTGTCTGTGGCTGCAGCCCATCGGGCTCCTGGATCATTTTTGTGTCTGTGGCCTCCAGCCATCGGGCTCCTGGATCAGCTTTGTGTCTGTAGCCTCTAACCATCGGGCTCCAGGATGAGCTTTGTGTCTCTGGTCTCGAGCGATCGGGCTCCTGGATCAGCTTTGTGTCTGTGACCTCCAGCCATCGGGCTCCTGGATCAGCTTTGTGTCTGTGGCCTCTAACCATCGGGCTCCTGGATAAGCTTTGTGTCTCTGGTCTCTAGCCATCGGGCTCCTGGATCCACTTTGTGTCTGTGGCCTGCAGCCATCGGGCTCCAGGATCAGCTTTGTATCTGTAGCTTCCAGCCATCGGGCTCCTGGATCAGCTTTGTGTCTGTGGCTGTAGCCCATCGGGCTCCTGGATCAGCTTTGTGTCTGTGGCCTGCAGCCATCGGGCTCCATGATCAGCTTTGTGATTGTGGCCTCTAAACCTCGAGCTTCTGGATCAGCTTTGTGTCTGTAGGCTGCAGCGATCCGGCTCCTGGATCAGCTTTGTGTCTCTGGCCTCCAGCCATCGGGCTCCTGGATCAGCTTTATGTCTGGGGCCTCCAGCCATCGGGCTCCTGGAACAGCATTGTGTCTGTGGCCTCCAGACATCAGGATCCTGGATCAGCTTTGTGTCTGTGGCCTCCATCCAATGGGCTCTTGGATCAGCTTTGTGTCTGTGGCCTGCAGCCATATGGCTCCTGGATCCGCTTCGTGTCTGTGGCCTCCAGTCATCGGGCTCCTGGATCAGCTTTGTGTCTATGGCCTCCAGCTATCGGGCTCCTGGATCAGCTTTGTCTCTGTGGCTGCAGCCCATCGGGCTCCTGTATCAGCTTTGTGTCTGTGGCCTCCAGCCATCGGGCTCCTGGATCAGCTTTGTGTCTCTGGTCTCTAGCCATCGGGCTCCTGGATCAGCTTTGTGTCTGTGGCCTGCAGCCATCGGGCTTCTGGATCAGCTTTGTGTCTGTGGCATCCAGCTATCGGGCTCCTGGATCAGCTTTGTGTCTGTGGCCTCTAACCATCGGGCTCCTGGATCAGCTTTGTATCTGTGGCCTCTAACCATCGGGCTCCTGGATCACCTTTGTGTCTGTAGCCTGCAGCCATTGGGCCCCTGGATCAGATTTGTGTCTGCGGCCTCCAGCTATGGGGCTCCTGGATGAGCTTTGTGTCTGTGGCTTCTAACCATCGGGCTCCTGGATCAGCTTTGTGTCTGTGGCTGCAGCCCATTGGGCTCCTGGATCAGCTTTGTGTCTGTGGCCTCCAGCCTTCGGGCTCCAGGATCAGCTTTGTGTCTGTGGCCTCTTAACATCGAGCTCCTGGATCAGCATTGTGTCTGTAGCCTGCAGCCATCGGGCCCCTGGATCAGCTTTGTGTCTGTGGCTGCAGCCCATCGGGCTCCTGGATCAGCTTTGTGTCTGTGGCCCTCAGCCATCGGGCTCCAGGATCAGCTTTGCGTCTGTGGCTCTAACCATCGAACTCCTGGATCAGCTTTGTGTCTCTGGTCTCCAGCCATCGGGCTCCTGGATCAGCTTTGTGTCTGTGGCCTGCAGCCATCGGGCTCCATGATCAGCTTTGTGTCTGTGACCTCTAAACCTCGAGCTCCTGGATCAGCTTTGTGTCTGTAGCCTGCAGCGATCTGGCTCCTGGATCAGCTTTGTGTCTCTGGCCTCCAGCCATCGGGCTCCTGGATCAGCTTTGTGTCTGGGGTCTCCAGCCATCGGGCTCCTGGAACTGCATTGTGTCTGTGGCCTCCAGCCATCAGGATCCTGGATCAGCTTTGTGTCTGTGGCCTCCATCCAATGGGCTCCTGGGTCAGCTTTGTGTCTGTGGCCTGCAGCCATCGGGCTCCTGGATCCGCTTCGTTTCTGTGGCCTCCAGTCATCGGCTTCCTGGATCAGCTTTGTGTCTCTGTTCTCTAGCCATCGGGCTCCTGGATCAGCTTTGTGTCTGTGGCCTGCAGCCATCGGGCTTCTGGATCAGCTTTGTGTCTGTGGCATCCAGCTATCGGGCTCCTGGATCCGCTTTGTGTCTGTGGCTGCAGCCCATCGGTCTCCTGGATCAACTTTGTGTCTGTGGCCTCTAACGATCGGGCTCCTGGATCAGCTTTGTATCGGTAGCTTCCAGCCATAGGGCTCCTGGATCAGCTTTGTGTCTGTGGCTGCAGCCCATCGGGCTCCTGGATCAGCTTTCTGTCTGTGGCCTCCAGCTATCGGGCTCCTGGATCAACTATGTGTCTGTAGCCTCCAGCTATCGGGCTCCTGGATCAGCTTTGTGTCTGTGGCTGCAGCCCATCGGGCTCATGGATCATCTTTGTGTCTGTGGCCTCCAGCCATCGGGCTCCTGGATCAGCTTTGTGTCTGTAGCCTCGAACCATCGGGCTCCAGGATAAGCTTTGTGTCTCTGGTCTCGAGCGATCGGGCTCCTGGATCAGCTTTGTGTCTGTGGCCTCCAGCCATCGGGCTCCTGGATCAGCTTTGTGTCTGTGGCCTCTAACCATCGGGCTCCTGGATAAGCTTTGTGTCTCTGGTCTCTAGCCATCGGGCTCCTGGATCAACTTTGTGTCTGTGGGCCTGCAGCCATCGGGCTCCAGGATCAGCTTTGTATCTGTAGCTTCCAGCCATCGGGCTCCTGGATCAGCTTTGTGTCTGTGGCTGCAGCCCATCGGGCTCCTGGATCAGCTTTGTGTCTGTGGCCTGCAGCCATCGGGCTCCATGATCAGCTTTGTGTCTGTGGCCTCTAAACCTCGAGCTCCTGGATCAGCTTTGTGTCTGTAGGCTGCAGCGATCCGGCTCCTGGATCAGCTTTGTGTCTCTGGCCTCCAGCCATCGGGCTCCTGGATCAGCTTTGTGTCTGGGGCCTCCAGCCATCGGGCTCCTGGAACAGCATTGTGTCTGTGGCCTCCAGCCATCAGGATCCTGGATCAGCTTTGTGTCTGCGGTCTCTAACCATCGGGCTCCTGGATAAGCTTTGTGTCTCTGGTCTCTAGCCATCGGGCTCCTGGATCAGCTTTGTGTCTGTGGCCTGCAGCCATCTGGATCCTGGATCCGCTTCGTGTCTGTGGCCTCCAGTCATCGGCCTCCTGGATCAGCATTGTGTCTATGGCCCTCCAGCTATCGGGCTCCTGGATCAGCTTTGTGTCTGTGGCTGCAGCCCATCGGGCTCCTGAATCAGCTTTGTGTCTGTGGCCTCCAGCCATCGGGCTCCTGGATCAGCTTTGTGTCTCTGGTCTCTAGCCATCGGGCTCCTGGATCAGCTTTGTGTCTGTGGCCTGCAGCCATCGGGCTTCTGGATCAGCTTTGTGTCTGTGGCCTCCAGCCATCGGGCTCCTGGATCAGCTTTGTGTCTGTGGCCTGCAGCCATCGGAATTCTGGATCAGCTTTGTGTCTGTGGCATCCAGCTATCGGGCTCCTGGATCAGCTTTGTGTCTGTGGCTACAGCCCATCGGGCTCCTGGATCAACTTTGTGTCTGTGGCCTCTAACGATCGGGCTCCTGGATCAGCTTTGTATCTGTAGCTTCCAGCCATAGGGCTCCTGGATCAGCTTTGTGTCTGTGGCTGCAGCCCATCGGGCTCCTGGATCAGCTTTGTGTCTGTGGCCTCCAGCTATCGGGCTCCTGGATCAACTTTGTGTCTGTAGCCTCCAGCTATCGCGCTCCTGGATCAGCTTTGTGTCTGTGGCTGCAGCCCATCGGGCTCCTGGATCAGCTTTGTGTCTGTGGCCTCCAGCCATCGGGCTCCTGGATCAGCTTTGTGTCTGTGGCCTCTAACCATCGGGCTCCAGGATAAGCTTTGTGTCTCTGGTCTCTAGCCATCGGGCTCCTGGATCAGCTTTTTTTCTGTGGCCTGCAGCCATCGGGCTCCAGGATCATCTTTGTTTCTCTGGCCTCCAGCCCTTGGGCTCCTGGATCAGCTTTGTGTCTGTGGCTGCAGCCCATCGGGCTCCTGGATCAGCTTTGTGTCTGTGGCTGCAGCCCATCGGGCTCCTGGATCAGCTTTGTGTCTCTGGTCTCTAGCCATCGGGCTCCTGGATCAGCTTTGGGTCTGTGGCCTGCAACCATCGGGCTCCTGGATCAGCTTTGTATCTGTGGCTTCTAACCATCGGGCTCCTGGATCAGCTTTGTGTCTGTGGCATCCAGCTATCGGGCTCCTGGATCAGCTTTGTGTCTGTGGCCTCTAACCATCGGGCTCCTGGATCAGCTTTGTATCTGTGGCTTCTAACCATCGGGCTCCTGAATCAGCTTTGTGTCTGTGGCTGCAGCCCATTGGGATCCTGGATCAGCTTTGTGTCTGTGGCCTCCAGGCATCGGGCTCCTGGATCAGCTTTGTGTCTGTGGCTGCAGCCCATCGGGCTCCTGGATCAACTATGTGTCTGTGGCCTCCAGCCATCGGGCTCCTGGATCAGCTTTGTGTCTGTGGCTGCAGCCCATCGGGCTCCTGGATCATTTTTGTGTCTGTGGCCTCCAGCCATCGGGCTCCTGGATCAGCTTTGTGTCTGTAGCCTCTAACCATCGGGCTCCAGGATGAGCTTTGTGTCTCTGGTCTCGAGCGATCGGGCTCCTGGATCAGCTTTGTGTCTGTGACCTCCAGCCATCGGGCTCCTGGATCAGCTTTGTGTCTGTGGCCTCTAACCATCGGGCTCCTGGATAAGCTTTGTGTCTCTGGTCTCTAGCCATCGGGCTCCTGGATCCACTTTGTGTCTGTGGCCTGCAGCCATCGGGCTCCAGGATCAGCTTTGTATCTGTAGCTTCCAGCCATCGGGCTCCTGGATCAGCTTTGTGTCTGTGGCTGCAGCCCATCGGGCTCCTGGATCAGCTTTCTGTCTGTGGCCTCCAGCTATCGGGCTCCTGGATCAACTTTGTGTCTGTAGCCTCCAGCTATCGGGCTCCTGGATCAGCTTTGTGTCTATGGCTGCAGCCCATAGGGCTCCTGGATCATCTTTGTGTCTGTGGCCTCCAGCCATCGGGCTCCTGGATCAGCTTTGTGTCTGTAGCCTCTAACCATCGGGCTCCTGGATCAGATTTGTGTCTGTGGCCTCCAGCCATCGGGCTCCTGGATCAGCTTTGTGTCTGCGGTCTCTAACCATCGGGCTCCTGGATAAGCTTTGTGTCTCTGGTCTCTAGCCATCAGGCTCCTGGATCAGCTTTGTGTCTGTGGCCTGCAGCCATCGGGATCCTGGATCCGCTTCGTGTCTGTGGCCTCCAGTCATCGGCCTCCTGGATCAGCATTGTGTCTATGGCCTCCAGCTATCGGGCTCCTGGATCAACTTTGTGTCTGTGGCCTCTAACCATCGGGCTCCTGGATCAGCTTTGTAACTGTAGCTTCCAGCCATTGGGATCCGGGAACAGCTTTGGGTCTGTGGCTGCAGCCCATCGGGCTCCTGGATCAGCTTTGTGTCTGTGGCCTCCAGCTATCGGGCTCCTTGATCAACTTTGTGTCTGTGGCCTCCAGCTATCGGGATCCTGGATCAGCTTTGTATCTGTGGCCTGCAGCCATCGGGCTCCAGGATCAGCTTTCTGTCTGTGGCCTCCAGCTATCGGGCTCCTGGATCAGCTTTGTGTCTGTGGCTGCAGCCCATCAGGCTCCTGGATCAGCTTTGTGTCTGTGGCTGCACCTATCGGGCTCCTGGATCAACTTTGTGTCTGTGGCCTCTAACCATCGGGCTCCTGGATCAGCTTTGTATCTGTAGCTGGAGCCCATTGGGCTCCTGGATCAGCTTTCTGTCTATGCCCTCCAGCTATCGTGCTCCTTGATCAACCTTGTGTCTGTGGCCTCCAGCTATCGGGCTCCTGGATCAGCTTTGTGTCTCTGGTCTCTAGCCATCGGGCTCCTGGCTCAGCTTTGTGTCTGTGGCCTGCAGCCATCGGACTCCAGGATCAGCTTTGTGCATGTGGCCTCTAAACATCGAGGTCCTGGATCAGCTTTGTGTCTCTGGCCTCCAGGCATCGGGCTCCTGGATCAGCTTTGTGTCTGTGGCCTGCAGCCATCGAGCTCCTGGATCAGCTTTGTGAATGTGGCCTCCAGCCAGTGGGCTCCTGGATCAGCTTTGTGTCTGTGGCCTGCAGCCATTGGGCTCCTGGATCAGCTTCGTGTCTGTGGCCTCTAGCCATCGTGATCCAGGATAATCTTTGTGTCTGTGGCCTCTAACCATCGGGCTCCTGGATCAGCTTTGTATCTGTAGCCTCCGGCCATCGGGCTCCTGGATCAGCTTTGTGTCTGTGGCTGCAGCGCATCGGGCTCCTAGATCAGCTTTGTGTCTGTGGCTGCAGCCCATCGGGCTCCTGGATCAGCTTTGTTTCTGTGGCTGCAGCCCATCGGGCTCCTGGATCAACATTGTGTCTGTGGCCTCTAACCATCGTGCTCCTGGATGAGCTTTGTGTCTGTGGCCTCTTAACATCGAGCTCCTGGATCAGCATTGTGTCTGTAGCCTGCAGCCATCGGGCTCCTGGATCAGATTTGTGTCTGCGGCCTCCAGCTATGGGGCTCCTGGATGAGCTTTGTGTCTGTGGCTTCTAACCATCGGGCTCCTGGATCAGCTTTGTGTCTGTGGCTGCAGCCCATCGGGCTCCTGGATCAGCTTTGTGTCTGTGGCCCTCAGCCATCGGGCTCCAGGATCAGCTTTGGGTCTGTGGCCTGCAACCATCGGGCTCCTGGATCAGCTTTGTATCTGTGGCTTCTAACCATCGGGCTCCTGGATCAGCTTTGTGTCTGTGGCATCCAGCTATCGGGCTCCTGGATCAGCTTTGTGTCTGTGGCCTCTAACCATCGGGCTCCTGGATCAGCTTTGTATCTGTGGCTTCTAACCATCGGGCTCCTGAATCAGCTTTGTGTCTGTGGCTGCAGCCCATTGGGATCCTGGATCAGCTTTGTGTCTGTGGCCTCCAGGCATCGGGCTCCTGGATCAGCTTTGTGTCTGTGGCTGCAGCCCATCGGGCTCCTGGATCAACTATGTGTCTGTGGCCTCCAGCCATCGGGCTCCTGGATCAGCTTTGTGTCTGTGGCTGCAGCCCATCGGGCTCCTGGATCATTTTTGTGTCTGTGGCCTCCAGCCATCGGGCTCCTGGATCAGCTTTGTGTCTGTAGCCTCTAACCATCGGGCTCCAGGATGAGCTTTGTGTCTCTGGTCTCGAGCGATCGGGCTCCTGGATCAGCTTTGTGTCTGTGACCTCCAGCCATCGGGCTCCTGGATCAGCTTTGTGTCTGTGGCCTCTAACCATCGGGCTCCTGGATAAGCTTTGTGTCTCTGGTCTCTAGCCATCGGGCTCCTGGATCCACTTTGTGTCTGTGGCCTGCAGCCATCGGGCTCCAGGATCAGCTTTGTATCTGTAGCTTCCAGCCATCGGGCTCCTGGATCAGCTTTGTGTCTGTGGCTGCAGCCCATCGGGCTCCTGGATCAGCTTTCTGTCTGTGGCCTCCAGCTATCGGGCTCCTGGATCAACTTTGTGTCTGTAGCCTCCAGCTATCGGGCTCCTGGATCAGCTTTGTGTCTATGGCTGCAGCCCATAGGGCTCCTGGATCATCTTTGTGTCTGTGGCCTCCAGCCATCGGGCTCCTGGATCAGCTTTGTGTCTGTAGCCTCTAACCATCGGGCTCCTGGATCAGATTTGTGTCTGTGGCCTCCAGCCATCGGGCTCCTGGATCAGCTTTGTGTCTGCGGTCTCTAACCATCGGGCTCCTGGATAAGCTTTGTGTCTCTGGTCTCTAGCCATCAGGCTCCTGGATCAGCTTTGTGTCTGTGGCCTGCAGCCATCGGGATCCTGGATCCGCTTCGTGTCTGTGGCCTCCAGTCATCGGCCTCCTGGATCAGCATTGTGTCTATGGCCTCCAGCTATCGGGCTCCTGGATCAACTTTGTGTCTGTGGCCTCTAACCATCGGGCTCCTGGATCAGCTTTGTAACTGTAGCTTCCAGCCATTGGGATCCGGGAACAGCTTTGGGTCTGTGGCTGCAGCCCATCGGGCTCCTGGATCAGCTTTGTGTCTGTGGCCTCCAGCTATCGGGCTCCTTGATCAACTTTGTGTCTGTGGCCTCCAGCTATCGGGATCCTGGATCAGCTTTGTATCTGTGGCCTGCAGCCATCGGGCTCCAGGATCAGCTTTCTGTCTGTGGCCTCCAGCTATCGGGCTCCTGGATCAGCTTTGTGTCTGTGGCTGCAGCCCATCAGGCTCCTGGATCAGCTTTGTGTCTGTGGCTGCACCTATCGGGCTCCTGGATCAACTTTGTGTCTGTGGCCTCTAACCATCGGGCTCCTGGATCAGCTTTGTATCTGTAGCTGGAGCCCATTGGGCTCCTGGATCAGCTTTCTGTCTATGCCCTCCAGCTATCGTGCTCCTTGATCAACCTTGTGTCTGTGGCCTCCAGCTATCGGGCTCCTGGATCAGCTTTGTGTCTCTGGTCTCTAGCCATCGGGCTCCTGGCTCAGCTTTGTGTCTGTGGCCTGCAGCCATCGGACTCCAGGATCAGCTTTGTGCATGTGGCCTCTAAACATCGAGGTCCTGGATCAGCTTTGTGTCTCTGGCCTCCAGGCATCGGGCTCCTGGATCAGCTTTGTGTCTGTGGCCTGCAGCCATCGAGCTCCTGGATCAGCTTTGTGAATGTGGCCTCCAGCCAGTGGGCTCCTGGATCAGCTTTGTGTCTGTGGCCTGCAGCCATTGGGCTCCTGGATCAGCTTCGTGTCTGTGGCCTCTAGCCATCGTGATCCAGGATAATCTTTGTGTCTGTGGCCTCTAACCATCGGGCTCCTGGATCAGCTTTGTATCTGTAGCCTCCGGCCATCGGGCTCCTGGATCAGCTTTGTGTCTGTGGCTGCAGCGCATCGGGCTCCTAGATCAGCTTTGTGTCTGTGGCTGCAGCCCATCGGGCTCCTGGATCAGCTTTGTTTCTGTGGCTGCAGCCCATCGGGCTCCTGGATCAACATTGTGTCTGTGGCCTCTAACCATCGTGCTCCTGGATGAGCTTTGTGTCTGTGGCCTCTTAACATCGAGCTCCTGGATCAGCATTGTGTCTGTAGCCTGCAGCCATCGGGCTCCTGGATCAGATTTGTGTCTGCGGCCTCCAGCTATGGGGCTCCTGGATGAGCTTTGTGTCTGTGGCTTCTAACCATCGGGCTCCTGGATCAGCTTTGTGTCTGTGGCTGCAGCCCATCGGGCTCCTGGATCAGCTTTGTGTCTGTGGCCCTCAGCCATCGGGCTCCAGGATCAGCTTTGTGTCTGTGGCTCTAACCATCGAACTCCTGGATCAGCTTTGTGTCTCTGGTCTCCAGCCATCGGGCTCCTGGATCAGCTTTGTGTCTGTGGCCTGCAGCCATCGGGCTCCATGATCAGCTTTGTGTCTGTGACCTCTAAACCTCGAGCTCCTGGATCAGCTTTGTGTCTGTAGCCTGCAGCGATCTGGCTCCTGGATCAGCTTTGTGTCTCTGGCCTCCAGCCATCGGGCTCCTGGATCAGCTTTGTGTCTGGGGTCTCCAGCCATCGGGCTCCTGGAACTGCATTGTGTCTGTGGCCTCCAGCCATCAGGATCCTGGATCAGGTTGTGTCTGTGGCCTCCATCCAATGGGCTCCTGGATCAGCTTTGTGTCTGTGGCCTGCAGCCATCGGGCTCCTGGATCCGCTTCGTTTCTGTGGCCTCCAGTCATCGGCTTCCTGGATCAGCTTTGTGTCTCTGTTCTCTAGCCATCGGGCTCCTGGATCAGCTTTGTGTCTGTGGCCTGCAGCCATCGGGCTTCTGGATCAGCTTTGTGTCTGTGGCATCCAGCTATCGGGCTCCTGGATCCGCTTTGTGTCTGTGGCTGCAGCCCATCGGTCTCCTGGATCAACTTTGTGTCTGTGGCCTCTAACGATCGGGCTCCTGGATCAGCTTTGTATCTGTAGCTTCCAGCCATAGGGCTCCTGGATCAGCTTTGTGTCTGTGGCTGCAGCCCATCGGGCTCCTGGATCAGCTTTCTGTCTGTGGCCTCCAGCTATCGGGCTCCTGGATCAACTATGTGTCTGTAGCCTCCAGCTATCGGGCTCCTGGATCAGCTTTGTGTCTGTGGCTGCAGCCCATCGGGCTCATGGATCATCTTTGTGTCTGTGGCCTCCAGCCATCGGGCTCCTGGATCAGCTTTGTGTCTGTAGCCTCGAACCATCGGGCTCCAGGATAAGCTTTGTGTCTCTGGTCTCGAGCGATCGGGCTCCTGGATCAGCTTTGTGTCTGTGGCCTCCAGCCATCGGGCTCCTGGATCAGCTTTGTGTCTGTGGCCTCTAACCATCGGGCTCCTGGATAAGCTTTGTGTCTCTGGTCTCTAGCCATCGGGCTCCTGGATCAACTTTGTGTCTGTGGCCTGCAGCCATCGGGCTCCAGGATCAGCTTTGTATCTGTAGCTTCCAGCCATCGGGCTCCTGGATCAGCTTTGTGTCTGTGGCTGCAGCCCATCGGGCTCCTGGATCAGCTTTGTGTCTGTGGCCTGCAGCCATCGGGCTCCATGATCAGCTTTGTGTCTGTGGCCTCTAAACCTCGAGCTCCTGGATCAGCTTTGTGTCTGTAGGCTGCAGCGATCCGGCTCCTGGATCAGCTTTGTGTCTCTGGCCTCCAGCCATCGGGCTCCTGGATCAGCTTTGTGTCTGGGGCCTCCAGCCATCGGGCTCCTGGAACAGCATTGTGTCTGTGGCCTCCAGCCATCAGGATCCTGGATCAGCTTTGTGTCTGCGGTCTCTAACCATCGGGCTCCTGGATAAGCTTTGTGTCTCTGGTCTCTAGCCATCGGGCTCCTGGATCAGCTTTGTGTCTGTGGCCTGCAGCCATCGGGATCCTGGATCCGCTTCGTGTCTGTGGCCTCCAGTCATCGGCCTCCTGGATCAGCATTGTGTCTATGGCCTCCAGCTATCGGGCTCCTGGATCAGCTTTGTGTCTGTGGCTGCAGCCCATCGGGCTCCTGAATCAGCTTTGTGTCTGTGGCCTCCAGCCATCGGGCTCCTGGATCAGCTTTGTGTCTCTGGTCTCTAGCCATCGGGCTCCTGGATCAGCTTTGTGTCTGTGGCCTGCAGCCATCGGGCTTCTGGATCAGCTTTGTGTCTGTGGCCTCCAGCCATCGGGCTCCTGGATCAGCTTTGTGTCTGTGGCCTGCAGCCATCGGGCTTCTGGATCAGCTTTGTGTCTGTGGCATCCAGCTATCGGGCTCCTGGATCAACTTTGTGTCTGTGGCTACAGCCCATCGGGCTCCTGGATCAACTTTGTGTCTGTGGCCTCTAACGATCGGGCTCCTGGATCAGCTTTGTATCTGTAGCTTCCAGCCATAGGGCTCCTGGATCAGCTTTGTGTCTGTGGCTGCAGCCCATCGGGCTCCTGGATCAGCTTTGTGTCTGTGGCCTCCAGCTATCGGGCTCCTGGATCAACTTTGTGTCTGTAGCCTCCAGCTATCGGGCTCCTGGATCAGCTTTGTGTCTGTGGCTGCAGCCCATCGGGCTCCTGGATCAGCTTTGTGTCTGTGGCCTCCAGCCATCGGGCTCCTGGATCAGCTTTGTGTCTGTGGCCTCTAACCATCGGGCTCCAGGATAAGCTTTGTGTCTCTGGTCTCTAGCCATCGGGCTCCTGGATCAGCTTTTTTTCTGTGGCCTGCAGCCATCGGGCTCCAGGATCATCTTTGTTTCTCTGGCCTCCAGCCCTTGGGCTCCTGGATCAGCTTTGTGTCTGTGGCTGCAGCCCATCGGGCTCCTGTATCAGATTTGTGTCTGTGGCCTCCAGCCATCGGGCTCCTGGATCAGCTTTGTGTCTCTGGTCTCTAGCCATCGGGCTCCTGGATCAGCTTTGGGTCTGTGGCCTGCAGCCATCGGGCTTCTGGATCAGCTTTGTGTCTGTGGCATCCAGCTATCGGGCTCCTGGATCAGCTTTGTGTCTGTGGCCTCTAACCATCGGGCTCCTGGATCAGCTTTGTATCTGTGGCTTCTAACCATCGGGCTCCTGAGTCAGCTTTGTGTCTGTGGCTGCAGCCCATTGGGATCCTGGATCAGCTTTGTGTCTGTGGCCTCCAGGCATCGGGCTCCTGGATCAGCTTTGTGTCTGTGGCTGCAGCCCATCGGGCTCCTGGATCAGCTTTCTGTCTGTGGCCTCCAGCTATCGGGCTCCTGGATCAACTATGTGTCTGTAGCCTCCAGCTATCGGGCTCCTGGATCAGCTTTGTGTCTGTGGCTGCAGCCCATCGGGCTCATGGATCATCTTTGTGTCTGTGGCCTCCAGCCATCGGGCTCCTGGATCAGCTTTGTGTCTGTAGCCTCGAACCATCGGGCTCCAGGATAAGCTTTGTGTCTCTGGTCTCGAGCGATCGGGCTCCTGGATCAGCTTTGTGTCTGTGGCCTCCAGCCATCGGGCTCCTGGATCAGCTTTGTGTCTGTGGCCTCTAACCATCGGGCTCCTGGATAAGCTTTGTGTCTCTGGTCTCTAGCCATCGGGCTCCTGGATCAACTTTGTGTCTGTGGCCTGCAGCCATCGGGCTCCAGGATCAGCTTTGTATCTGTAGCTTCCAGCCATCGGGCTCCTGGATCAGCTTTGTGTCTGTGGCTGCAGCCCATCGGGCTCCTGGATCAGCTTTGTGTCTGTGGCCTGCAGCCATCGGGCTCCATGATCAGCTTTGTGTCTGTGGCCTCTAAACCTCGAGCTCCTGGATCAGCTTTGTGTCTGTAGGCTGCAGCGATCCGGCTCCTGGATCAGCTTTGTGTCTCTGGCCTTCAGCCATCGGGCTCCTGGATCAGCTTTGTGTCTGGGGCCTCCAGCCATCGGGCTCCTGGAACAGCATTGTGTCTGTGGCCTCCAGCCATCAGGATCCTGGATCAGCTTTGTGTCTGCGGTCTCTAACCATCGGGCTCCTGGATAAGCTTTGTGTCTCTGGTCTCTAGCCATCGGGCTCCTGGATCAGCTTTGTGTCTGTGGCCTGCAGCCATCGGGATCCTGGATCCGCTTCGTGTCTGTGGCCTCCAGTCATCGGCCTCCTGGATCAGCATTGTGTCTATGGCCTCCAGCTATCGGGCTCCTGGATCAGCTTTGTGTCTGTGGCTGCAGCCCATCGGGCTCCTGAATCAGCTTTGTGTCTGTGGCCTCCAGCCATCGGGCTCCTGGATCAGCTTTGTGTCTCTGGTCTCTAGCCATCGGGCTCCTGGATCAGCTTTGTGTCTGTGGCCTGCAGCCATCGGGCTTCTGGATCAGCTTTGTGTCTGTGGCCTCCAGCCATCGGGCTCCTGGATCAGCTTTGTGTCTGTGGCCTGCAGCCATCGGGCTTCTGGATCAGCTTTGTGTCTGTGGCATCCAGCTATCGGGCTCCTGGATCAACTTTGTGTCTGTAGCCTCCAGCTATCGGGCTCCTGGATCAGCTTTGTGTCTGTGGCTGCAGCCCATCGGGCTCCTGGATCAGCTTTGTGTCTGTGGCCTCCAGCCATCGGGCTCCTGGATCAGCTTTGTGTCTGTGGCCTCTAACCATCGGGCTCCAGGATAAGCTTTGTGTCTCTGGTCTCTAGCCATCGGGCTCCTGGATCAGCTTTTTTTCTGTGGCCTGCAGCCATCGGGCTCCAGGATCATCTTTGTTTCTCTGGCCTCCAGCCCTTGGGCTCCTGGATCAGCTTTGTGTCTGTGGCTGCAGCCCATCGGGCTCCTGTATCAGCTTTGTGTCTGTGGCCTCCAGCCATCGGGCTCCTGGATCAGCTTTGTGTCTCTGGTCTCTAGCCATCGGGCTCCTGGATCAGCTTTGGGTCTGTGGCCTGCAGCCATCGGGCTTCTGGATCAGCTTTGTGTCTGTGGCATCCAGCTATCGGGCTCCTGGATCAGCTTTGTGTCTGTGGCCTCTAACCATCGGGCTCCTGGATCAGCTTTGTATCTGTGGCTTCTAACCATCGGGCTCCTGAATCAGCTTTGTGTCTGTGGCTGCAGCCCATTGGGATCCTGGATCAGCTTTGTGTCTGCGGCTACAGCCCATCGGGCTCCTGGATCAACTTTGTGTCTGTGGCCTCTAACGATCGGGCTCCTGGATCAGCTTTGTATCTGTAGCTTCCAGCCATAGGGCTCCTGGATCAGCTTTGTGTCTGTGACTGCAGCCCATCGGGCTCCTGGATCAGCTTTGTGTCTGTGGCCTCCAGCTATCGGGCTCCTGGATCAACTTTGTGTCTGTAGCCTCCAGCTATCGGGCTCCTGGATCAGCTTTGTGTCTGTGGCTGCAGCCCATCGGGCTCCTGGATCAGCTTTGTGTCTGTGGCCTCCAGCCATCGGGCTCCTGGATCAGCTTTGTGTCTGTGGCCTCTAACCATCGGGCTCCAGGATAAGCTTTGTGTCTCTGGTCTCTAGCCATCGGGCTCCTGGATCAGCTTTTTTTCTGTGGCCTGCAGCCATCGGGCTCCAGGATCATCTTTGTTTCTCTGGCCTCCAGCCCTTGGGCTCCTGGATCAGCTTTGTGTCTGTGGCTGCAGCCCATCGGGCTCCTGTATCAGCTTTGTGTCTGTGGCCTCCAGCCATCGGGCTCCTGGATCAGCTTTGTGTCTCTGGTCTCTAGCCATCGGGCTCCTGGATCAGCTTTGTGTCTGTGGCCTGCAGCCATCGGGCTCCTGGATCAGCTTTGTGTCTGTGGCATCCAGCTATCGGGCTCCTGGATCAGCTTTGTGTCTGTGGCCTCTAACCATCGGGCTCCTGGATCAGCTTTGTATCTGTGGCTTCTAACCATCGGGCTCCTGAATCAGCTTTGTGTCTGTGGCTGCAGCCCATTGGGATCCTGGATCAGCTTTGTGTCTGTGGCCTCCAGCCATCGGGCTCCTGGATCAGCTCTGTGTCTGTGGCTGCAGCCCATCGGGCTCCTGGATCATTTTTGTGTCTGTGGCCTCCAGCCATCGGGCTCCTGGATCAGCTTTGTGTCTGTGGCTGCAGCCCATCGGGCTCCTGGATCATTTTTGTGTCTGTGGCCTCCAGCCATCGGGCTCCTGGATCAGCTTTGTGTCTGTAGCCTCTAACCATCGGGCTCCAGGATGAGCTTTGTGTCTCTGGTCTCGAGCGATCGGGCTCCTGGATCAGCTTTGTGTCTGTGACCTCCAGCCATCGGGCTCCTGGATCAGCTTTGTGTCTGTGGCCTCTAACCATCGGGCTCCTGGATAAGCTTTGTGTCTCTGGTCTCTAGCCATCGGGCTCCTGGATCCACTTTGTGTCTGTGGCCTGCAGCCATCGGGCTCCAGGATCAGCTTTGTATCTGTAGCTTCCAGCCATCGGGCTCCTGGATCAGCTTTGTGTCTGTGGCTGTAGCCCATCGGGCTCCTGGATCAGCTTTGTGTCTGTGGCCTGCAGCCATCGGGCTCCATGATCAGCTTTGTGATTGTGGCCTCTAAACCTCGAGCTTCTGGATCAGCTTTGTGTCTGTAGGCTGCAGCGATCCGGCTCCTGGATCAGCTTTGTGTCTCTGGCCTCCAGCCATCGGGCTCCTGGATCAGCTTTATGTCTGGGGCCTCCAGCCATCGGGCTCCTGGAACAGCATTGTGTCTGTGGCCTCCAGACATCAGGATCCTGGATCAGCTTTGTGTCTGTGGCCTCCATCCAATGGGCTCTTGGATCAGCTTTGTGTCTGTGGCCTGCAGCCATATGGCTCCTGGATCCGCTTCGTGTCTGTGGCCTCCAGTCATCGGGCTCCTGGATCAGCTTTGTGTCTATGGCCTCCAGCTATCGGGCTCCTGGATCAGCTTTGTCTCTGTGGCTGCAGCCCATCGGGCTCCTGTATCAGCTTTGTGTCTGTGGCCTCCAGCCATCGGGCTCCTGGATCAGCTTTGTGTCTCTGGTCTCTAGCCATCGGGCTCCTGGATCAGCTTTGTGTCTGTGGCCTGCAGCCATCGGGCTTCTGGATCAGCTTTGTGTCTGTGGCATCCAGCTATCGGGCTCCTGGATCAGCTTTGTGTCTGTGGCCTCTAACCATCGGGCTCCTGGATCAGCTTTGTATCTGTGGCCTCTAACCATCGGGCTCCTGGATCACCTTTGTGTCTGTAGCCTGCAGCCATTGGGCCCCTGGATCAGATTTGTGTCTGCGGCCTCCAGCTATGGGGCTCCTGGATGAGCTTTGTGTCTGTGGCTTCTAACCATCGGGCTCCTGGATCAGCTTTGTGTCTGTGGCTGCAGCCCATTGGGCTCCTGGATCAGCTTTGTGTCTGTGGCCTCCAGCCTTCGGGCTCCAGGATCAGCTTTGTGTCTGTGGCCTCTTAACATCGAGCTCCTGGATCAGCATTGTGTCTGTAGCCTGCAGCCATCGGGCCCCTGGATCAGCTTTGTGTCTGTGGCTGCAGCCCATCGGGCTCCTGGATCAGCTTTGTGTCTGTGGCCCTCAGCCATCGGGCTCCAGGATCAGCTTTGTGTCTGTGGCTCTAACCATCGAACTCCTGGATCAGCTTTGTGTCTCTGGTCTCCAGCCATCGGGCTCCTGGATCAGCTTTGTGTCTGTGGCCTGCAGCCATCGGGCTCCATGATCAGCTTTGTGTCTGTGACCTCTAAACCTCGAGCTCCTGGATCAGCTTTGTGTCTGTAGCCTGCAGCGATCTGGCTCCTGGATCAGCTTTGTGTCTCTGGCCTCCAGCCATCGGGCTCCTGGATCAGCTTTGTGTCTGGGGTCTCCAGCCATCGGGCTCCTGGAACTGCATTGTGTCTGTGGCCTCCAGCCATCAGGATCCTGGATCAGCTTTGTGTCTGTGGCCTCCATCCAATGGGCTCCTGGGTCAGCTTTGTGTCTGTGGCCTGCAGCCATCGGGCTCCTGGATCCGCTTCGTTTCTGTGGCCTCCAGTCATCGGCTTCCTGGATCAGCTTTGTGTCTCTGTTCTCTAGCCATCGGGCTCCTGGATCAGCTTTGTGTCTGTGGCCTGCAGCCATCGGGCTTCTGGATCAGCTTTGTGTCTGTGGCATCCAGCTATCGGGCTCCTGGATCCGCTTTGTGTCTGTGGCTGCAGCCCATCGGTCTCCTGGATCAACTTTGTGTCTGTGGCCTCTAACGATCGGGCTCCTGGATCAGCTTTGTATCGGTAGCTTCCAGCCATAGGGCTCCTGGATCAGCTTTGTGTCTGTGGCTGCAGCCCATCGGGCTCCTGGATCAGCTTTCTGTCTGTGGCCTCCAGCTATCGGGCTCCTGGATCAACTATGTGTCTGTAGCCTCCAGCTATCGGGCTCCTGGATCAGCTTTGTGTCTGTGGCTGCAGCCCATCGGGCTCATGGATCATCTTTGTGTCTGTGGCCTCCAGCCATCGGGCTCCTGGATCAGCTTTGTGTCTGTAGCCTCGAACCATCGGGCTCCAGGATAAGCTTTGTGTCTCTGGTCTCGAGCGATCGGGCTCCTGGATCAGCTTTGTGTCTGTGGCCTCCAGCCATCGGGCTCCTGGATCAGCTTTGTGTCTGTGGCCTCTAACCATCGGGCTCCTGGATAAGCTTTGTGTCTCTGGTCTCTAGCCATCGGGCTCCTGGATCAACTTTGTGTCTGTGGCCTGCAGCCATCGGGCTCCAGGATCAGCTTTGTATCTGTAGCTTCCAGCCATCGGGCTCCTGGATCAGCTTTGTGTCTGTGGCTGCAGCCCATCGGGCTCCTGGATCAGCTTTGTGTCTGTGGCCTGCAGCCATCGGGCTCCATGATCAGCTTTGTGTCTGTGGCCTCTAAACCTCGAGCTCCTGGATCAGCTTTGTGTCTGTAGGCTGCAGCGATCCGGCTCCTGGATCAGCTTTGTGTCTCTGGCCTCCAGCCATCGGGCTCCTGGATCAGCTTTGTGTCTGGGGCCTCCAGCCATCGGGCTCCTGGAACAGCATTGTGTCTGTGGCCTCCAGCCATCAGGATCCTGGATCAGCTTTGTGTCTGCGGTCTCTAACCATCGGGCTCCTGGATAAGCTTTGTGTCTCCGGTCTCTAGCCATCGGGCTCCTGGATCAGCTTTGTGTCTGTGGCCTGCAGCCATCGGGATCCTGGATCCGCTTCGTGTCTGTGGCCTCCAGTCATCGGCCTCCTGGATCAGCATTGTGTCTATGGCCTCCAGCTATCGGGCTCCTGGATCAGCTTTGTGTCTGTGGCTGCAGCCCATCGGGCTCCTGAATCAGCTTTGTGTCTGTGGCCTCCAGCCATCGGGCTCCTGGATCAGCTTTGTGTCTCTGGTCTCTAGCCATCGGGCTCCTGGATCAGCTTTGTGTCTGTGGCCTGCAGCCATCGGGCTTCTGGATCAGCTTTGTGTCTGTGGCCTCCAGCCATCGGGCTCCTGGATCAGCTTTGTGTCTGTGGCCTGCAGCCATCGGAATTCTGGATCAGCTTTGTGTCTGTGGCATCCAGCTATCGGGCTCCTGGATCAGCTTTGTGTCTGTGGCTACAGCCCATCGGGCTCCTGGATCAACTTTGTGTCTGTGGCCTCTAACGATCGGGCTCCTGGATCAGCTTTGTATCTGTAGCTTCCAGCCATAGGGCTCCTGGATCAGCTTTGTGTCTGTGGCTGCAGCCCATCGGGCTCCTGGATCAGCTTTGTGTCTGTGGCCTCCAGCTATCGGGCTCCTGGATCAACTTTGTGTCTGTAGCCTCCAGCTATCGCGCTCCTGGATCAGCTTTGTGTCTGTGGCTGCAGCCCATCGGGCTCCTGGATCAGCTTTGTGTCTGTGGCCTCCAGCCATCGGGCTCCTGGATCGGCTTTGTGTCTGTGGCCTCTAACCATCGGGCTCCAGGATAAGCTTTGTGTCTCTGGTCTCTAGCCATCGGGCTCCTGGATCAGCTTTTTTTCTGTGGCCTGCAGCCATCGGGCTCCAGGATCATCTTTGTTTCTCTGGCCTCCAGCCCTTGGGCTCCTGGATCAGCTTTGTGTCTGTGGCTGCAGCCCATCGGGCTCCTGGATCAGCTTTGTGTCTGTGGCTGCAGCCCATCGGGCTCCTGGATCAGCTTTGTGTCTCTGGTCTCTAGCCATCGGGCTCCTGGATCAGCTTCGGGTCTGTGGCCTGCAACCATCGGGCTCCTGGATCAGCTTTGTATCTGTGGCTTCTAACCATCGGGCTCCTGGATCAGCTTTGTGTCTGTGGCATCCAGCTATCGGGCTCCTGGATCAGCTTTGTGTCTGTGGCCTCTAACCATCGGGCTCCTGGATCAGCTTTGTATCTGTGGCTTCTAACCATCGGGCTCCTGAATCAGCTTTGTGTCTGTGGCTGCAGCCCATTGGGATCCTGGATCAGCTTTGTGTCTGTGGCCTCCAGGCATCGGGCTCCTGGATCAGCTTTGTGTCTGTGGCTGCAGCCCATCGGGCTCCTGGATCATTTTTGTGTCTGTGGCCTCCAGCCATCGGGCTCCTGGATCAGCTTTGTGTCTGTGGCTGCAGCCCATCGGGCTCCTGGATCATTTTTGTGTCTGTGGCCTCCAGCCATCGGGCTCCTGGATCAGCTTTGTGTCTGTAGCCTCTAACCATCGGGCTCCAGGATGAGCTTTGTGTCTCTGGTCTCGAGCGATCGGGCTCCTGGATCAGCTTTGTGTCTGTGACCTCCAGCCATCGGGCTCCTGGATCAGCTTTGTGTCTGTGGCCTCTAACCATCGGGCTCCTGGATAAGCTTTGTGTCTCTGGTCTCTAGCCATCGGGCTCCTGGATCCACTTTGTGTCTGTGGCCTGCAGCCATCGGGCTCCAGGATCAGCTTTGTATCTGTAGCTTCCAGCCATCGGGCTCCTGGATCAGCTTTGTGTCTGTGGCTGCAGCCCATCGGGCTCCTGGATCAGCTTTGTGTCTGTGGCCTGCAGCCATCGGGCTCCATGATCAGCTTTGTGATTGTGGCCTCTAAACCTCGAGCTCCTGGATCAGCTTTGTGTCTGTAGGCTGCAGCGATCCGGCTCCTGGATCAGCTTTGTGTCTCTGGCCTCCAGCCATCGGGCTCCTGGATCAGCTTTATGTCTGGGGCCTCCAGCCATCGGGCTCCTGGAACAGCATTGTGTCTGTGGCCTCCAGACATCAGGATCCTGGATCAGATTTGTGTCTGTGGCCTCCATCCAATGGGCTCCTGGATCAGCTTTGTGTCTGTGGCCTGCAGCCATATGGCTCCTGGATCCGCTTCGTGTCTGTGGCCTGCAGCCCATCGGGCTCCTGTATCAGCTTTGTGTCTGTGGCCTCCAGCCATCGGGCTCCTGGATCAGCTTTGTGTCTCTGGTCTCTAGCCATCGGGCTCCTGGATCAGCTTTGTGTCTGTGGCCTGCAGCCATCGGGCTTCTGGATCAGCTTTGTGTCTGTGGCATCCAGCTATCGGGCTCCTGGATCAGCTTTGTGTCTGTGGCCTCTAACCATCGGGCTCCTGGATCAGCTTTGTATCTGTGGCCTCTAACCATCGGGCTCCTGGATCAGCTTTGTGTCTGTAGCCTGCAGCCATTGGGCCCCTGGATCAGATTTGTGTCTGCGGCCTCCAGCTATGGGGCTCCTGGATGAGCTTTGTGTCTGTGGCTTCTAACCATCGGGCTCCTGGATCAGCTTTGTGTCTGTGGCTGCAGCCCATTGGGCTCCTGGATCAGCTTTGTGTCTGTGGCCTCCAGCCTTCGGGCTCCAGGATCAGCTTTGTGTCTGTGGCCTCTTAACATCGAGCTCCTGGATCAGCATTGTGTCTGTAGCCTGCAGCCATCGGGCCCCTGGATCAGATTTGTGTCTGCGGCCTCCAGCTATGGGGCTCCTGGATGAGCTTTGTGTCTGTGGCTTCTAACTTTCGGGCTCCTGGATCAGCTTTGTGTCTGTGGCTGCAGCCCATCGGGCTCCTGGATCAGCTTTGTGTCTCTGGCCTCCAGCCATAGGGCTCCTGGATCAGCTTTGTGTCTGGGGCCTCCAGCCATCGGGCTCCTGGAACAGCATTGTTTCTGTGCCTCCAGCCATCAGGTTCCTGGATCAGCTTTGTGTCTGTGGCCTCCATCCAATGGGCTCCTGGATCAGCTTTGTGTCTGGGGCCTCCAGCCATCGGGCTCCTGGAACAGCATTGTGTCTGTGGCCTCCAGCCATCAGGATCCTGGATCAGCTTTGTGTCTGCGGTCTCTAACCATCGGGCTCCTGGATAAGCTTTGTGTCTCTGGTCTCTAGCCATCGGGCTCCTGGATCAGCTTTGTGTCTGTGGCCTGCAGCCATCGGGATCCTGGATCCGCTTCGTGTCTGTGGCCTCCAGTCATCGGCCTCCTGGATCAGCATTGTGTCTATGGCCTCCAGCTATCGGGCTCCTGGATCAGCTTTGTGTCTGTGGCTGCAGCCCATCGGGCTCCTGAATCAGCTTTGTGTCTGTGGCCTCCAGCCATCGGGCTCCTGGATCAGCTTTGTGTCTCTGGTCTCTAGCCATCGGGCTCCTGGATCAGCTTTGTGTCTGTGGCCTGCAGCCATCGGGCTTCTGGATCAGCTTTGTGTCTGTGGCCTCCAGCCATCGGGCTCCTGGATCAGCTTTGTGTCTGTGGCCTGCAGCCATCGGGCTTCTGGATCAGCTTTGTGTCTGTGGCATCCAGCTATCGGGCTCCTGGATCAGCTTTGTGTCTGTGGCTACAGCCCATCGGGCTCCTGGATCAACTTTGTGTCTGTGGCCTCTAACGATCGGGCTCCTGGATCAGCTTTGTATCTGTAGCTTCCAGCCATAGGGCTCCTGGATCAGCTTTGTGTCTGTGGCTGCAGCCCATCGGGCTCCTGGATCAGCTTTGTGTCTGTGGCCTCCAGCTATCGGGCTCCTGGATCAACTTTGTGTCTGTAGCCTCCAGCTATCGCGCTCCTGGATCAGCTTTGTGTCTGTGGCTGCAGCCCATCGGGCTCCTGGATCAGCTTTGTGTCTGTGGCCTCCAGCCATCGGGCTCCTGGATCAGCTTTGTGTCTGTGGCCTCTAACCATCGGGCTCCAGGATAAGCTTTGTGTCTCTGGTCTCTAGCCATCGGGCTCCTGGATCAGCTTTTTTTCTGTGGCCTGCAGCCATCGGGCTCCAGGATCATCTTTGTTTCTCTGGCCTCCAGCCCTTGGGCTCCTGGATCAGCTTTGTGTCTGTGGCTGCAGCCCATCGGGCTCCTGGATCAGCTTTGTGTCTGTGGCTGCAGCCCATCGGGCTCCTGGATCAGCTTTGTGTCTCTGGTCTCTAGCCATCGGGCTCCTGGATCAGCTTTGGGTCTGTGGCCTGCAACCATCGGGCTCCTGGATCAGCTTTGTATCTGTGGCTTCTAACCATCGGGCTCCTGAATCAGCTTTGTGTCTGTGGCATCCAGCTATCGGGCTCCTGGATCAGCTTTGTGTCTGTGGCCTCTAACCATCGGGCTCCTGGATCAGCTTTGTATCTGTGGCTTCTAACCATCGGGCTCCTGAATCAGCTTTGTGTCTGTGGCTGCAGCCCATTGGGATCCTGGATCAGCTTTGTGTCTGTGGCCTCCAGGCATCGGGCTCCTGGATCAGCTTTGTGTCTGTGGCTGCAGCCCATCGGGCTCCTGGATCATTTTTGTGTCTGTGGCCTCCAGCCATCGGGCTCCTGGATCAGCTTTGTGTCTGTGGCTGCAGCCCATCGGGCTCCTGGATCATTTTTGTGTCTGTGGCCTCCAGCCATCGGGCTCCTGGATCAGCTTTGTGTCTGTAGCCTCTAACCATCGGGCTCCAGGATGAGCTTTGTGTCTCTGGTCTCGAGCGATCGGGCTCCTGGATCAGCTTTGTGTCTGTGACCTCCAGCCATCGGGCTCCTGGATCAGCTTTGTGTCTGTGGCCTCTAACCATCGGGCTCCTGGATAAGCTTTGTGTCTCTGGTCTCTAGCCATCGGGCTCCTGGATCCACTTTGTGTCTGTGGCCTGCAGCCATCGGGCTCCAGGATCAGCTTTGTATCTGTAGCTTCCAGCCATCGGGCTCCTGGATCAGCTTTGTGTCTGTGGCTGCAGCCCATCGGGCTCCTGGATCAGCTTTGTGTCTGTGGCCTGCAGCCATCGGGCTCCATGATCAGCTTTGTGATTGTGGCCTCTAAACCTCGAGCTCCTGGATCAGCTTTGTGTCTGTAGGCTGCAGCGATCCGGCTCCTGGATCAGCTTTGTGTCTCTGGCCTCCAGCCATCGGGCTCCTGGATCAGCTTTATGTCTGGGGCCTCCAGCCATCGGGCTCCTGGAACAGCATTGTGTCTGTGGCCTCCAGACATCAGGATCCTGGATCAGCTTTGTGTCTGTGGCCTCCATCCAATGGGCTCCTGGATCAGCTTTGTGTCTGTGGCCTGCAGCCATATGGCTCCTGGATCCGCTTCGTGTCTGTGGCCTCCAGTCATCGGGCTCCTGGATCAGCTTTGTGTCTATGGCCTCCAGCTATCGGGCTCCTGGATCAGCTTTGTCTCTGTGGCTGCAGCCCATCGGGCTCCTGTATCAGCTTTGTGTCTGTGGCCTCCAGCCATCGGGCTCCTGGATCAGCTTTGTGTCTCTGGTCTCTAGCCATCGGGCTCCTGGATCAGCTTTGTGTCTGTGGCCTGCAGCCATCGGGCTTCTGGATCAGCTTTGTGTCTGTGGCATCCAGCTATCGGGCTCCTGGATCAGCTTTGTGTCTGTGGCCTCTAACCATCGGGCTCCTGGATCAGCTTTGTATCTGTGGCCTCTAACCATCGGGCTCCTGGATCAGCTTTGTGTCTGTAGCCTGCAGCCATTGGGCCCCTGGATCAGATTTGTGTCTGCGGCCTCCAGCTATGGGGCTCCTGGATGAGCTTTGTGTCTGTGGCTTCTAACCATCGGGCTCCTGGATCAGCTTTGTGTCTGTGGCCTCCAGCCATCGGGCTCCTGGATCAGCTTTGTGTCTGTAGCCTCTAACCATCGGGCTCCAGGATAAGCTTTGTGTCTCTGGTCTCTAGCGATCGGGCTCCTGGATCAGATTTGTGTCAGTGGCCTCCAGCCATCGGGCTCCTGGATCAGCTTTGTGTCTGCGGTCTCTAACCATCAGGCTCCTGGATAAGCTTTGTGTCTCTGGTCTCTAGCCATCGGGCTCCTGGATCAGCTTTGTGTCTGTGGCCTGCAGCCATCGGGATCCTGGATCGCTTCGTGTCTGTGGCCTCCAGTCATCGGCCTCCTGGATCAGCATTGTGTCTATGGCCTCCAGCTATCGGGCTCCTGGATCAGCTTTGTGTCTGTGGCTGCAGCCCATCGGGCTCCTGAATCAGCTTTGTGTCTGTGGCCTCCAGCCATCGGGCTCCTGGATCAGCTTTGTGTCTCTGGTCTCTAGCCATCGGGCTCCTGGATCAGCTTTGTGTCTGTGGCCTGCAGCCATCGGGCTTCTGGATCAGCTTTGTGTCTGTGGCCTCCAGCCATCGGGCTCCTGGATCAGCTTTGTGTCTGTGGCCTGCAGCCATCGGGCTTCTAGATCAGCTTTGTGTCTGTGGCATCCAGCTATCGGGCTCCTGGATCAGCTTTGTGTCTGTGGCTGCAGCCCATCGGGCTCCTAGATCAACATTGTGTCTGTGGCCTCTAACGATCGGGCTCCTGGATCAGCTTTGTATCTGTAGCTTCCAGCCATAGGGCTCCTGGATCAGCTTTGTGTCTGTGGCTGCAGCCCATCGGGCTCCTGGATCAGCTTTGTGTCTGTGGCCTCCAGCTATCGGGCTCCTGGATCAACTTTGTGTCTGTAGCCTCCAGCTATCGGGCTCCTGGATCAGCTTTGTGTCTGTGGCTGCAGCCCATCGGGCTCCTGGATCAGCTTTGTGTCTGTGGCCTCCAGCCATCGGGCTCCTGGATCAGCTTTGTGTCTGTGGCCTCTAACCATCGGGCTCCAGGATAAGCTTTGTGTCTCTGGTCTCTAGCGATCGGGCTCCTGGATCAGCTTTGTGTCTGTGGCCTCCAGCCATCGGGCTCCTAGATCAGCTTTGTGTCTGTGGCCTCTAACCATCTGGCTCCTGGATAAGCTTTGTGTCTCTGGTCTCTAGCCATCGGGCTCCTGGATCAGCTTTTTTTCTGTGGCCTGCAGCCATCGGGCTCCAGGATCATCTTTGTTTCTCTGGCCTCCAGCCATTGGGCTCCTGGATCAGCTTTGTGTCTGGGGCCTCCAGCCATCGGGCTCCTGGAACAGCATTGTGTCTGTGGCCTCCAGCCATCAGGATCCTGGATCAGCTTTTTGTCTGTTTCCTCCATCCAATGGGCTCCTGGATCAGCTTTGTGTCTGTTGCCTGCAGCCATCGGGATCCTGGATCCGCTTCGTGTCTGTGGCCTCCAGTCATCGGCCTCCTGGATCAGCATTGTGTCTATGGCCTCCAGCTATCGTGCTCCTGGATCAGCTTTGTGTCTGTGGCTGCAGCCCATCGGGCTCCTGAATCAGCTTTGTGTCTGTGGCCTCCAGCCATCGGGCTCCTGGATCAGCTTTGTGTCTCTGGTCTCTAGCCATCGGGCTCCTGGATCAGCTTTGTGTCTGTGGCCTGCAGACATCGGGCTTCTGGATCAGCTTTGTGTCTGTGGCATCCAGCTTTCGGGCTCCTGGATCAGCTTGGTGTCTGTGGCTGCAGCCCATCGGGCTCCTGGATCAACTTTGTGTCTGTGGCCTCTAACGATCGGGCTCCTTGATCAGCTTTGTATCTGTAGCTTCCAGCCATAGGGCTCCTGGATCAGCTTTGTGTCTGTGGCTGCAGCCCATCGGGCTCCTGGATCAGCTTTGTGTCTGTGGCCTCCAGCCATCGGGCTCCTGGATCAGCTTTGTGTCTGTGGTCTCTAACCATCGGGCTCCTGGATAAGCTTTGTGTCTCTGGACTCTAGCCATCGGGCTCCTGGATCAACTTTGTGTCTGTGGCCTGCAGCCATCGGGCTCCAGGAACAGCTTTGTATCTGTAGCTTCCAGCCATCGGGCTCCTGGATCAGCTTTGTGTCTGTGGCTGCAGCCCATCGGGCTCCTGGATCAGCTTTGTGTCTGTGGCCTCCAGCCATCGGGCTCCTGGATCAGCTTTGTGTCTCTGGTCTCCAGCCATCGGGCTCCTGGATCAGCTTTGTGTCTGTGGCCTGCAGCCATCGGGCTCCATGATCAGCTTTGTGTCTGTGGCTTCTAAACCTCGAGCTCCTGGATCAGCTTTGTGTCAGGGGCCTCCAGCCATCGGGATCCTGGAACTTCATTGTGTCTGTGGCCTCCAGCCATCAGGATCCTGGATCAGCTTTGTGTCTGTGGCCTCCATCCAATGGGCTCCTGAATCAGCTTTGTGTCTGTGGCCTGCAGCCATCGTGATCCTGGATCCGCTTCGTGTCTGTGGCCTCCAGTCATCGGCCTCCTGGATCAGCATTGTGTCTATGGCCTCCAGCTATCGGGCTCCTGGATCCGCTTCGTGTCTGTGGCCTCCAGTCATCGGCCTCCTGGATCAGCTTTGTCTCTCTGTTCTCTAGCCATCAGGCTCCTGGATCAGCTTTGTGTCTGTGGCATCCAGCTATCGGGCTCCTGGATCAGCTTTGTGTCTGTGGCTGCAGCCCATCGGTCTCCTGGATCAACTTTGTGTCTGTGGCCTCTAACTATCGGGCTCCTGGATCAGCTTTGTATCTGTAGCTTCCAGCCATAGGGCTCCTGGTTCAGCTTTGTGTCTGTGGCTGCAGCCCATCGGGCTCCTGGATCAGCTTTGTGTCTGTGGCCTCCAGCTATCGGGCTCCTGGATCAACTTTGTGTCTGTAGCCTCCAGCTATCGCGCTCCTGGATCAGCTTTGTGTCTGTGGCTGCAGCCCATCGGGCTCCTGGATCAGCTTTGTGTCTGTGGCCTCCAGCCATCGGGCTCCTGGATCAGCTTTGTGTCTGTGGCCTCTAACCATCGGGCTCCAGGATAAGCTTTGTGTCTCTGGTCTCTAGCCATCGGGCTCCTGGATCAGCTTTTTTTCTGTGGCCTGCAGCCATCGGGCTCCAGGATCATCTTTGTTTCTCTGGCCTCCAGCCCTTGGGCTCCTGGATCAGCTTTGTGTCTGTGGTTGCAGCCCATCGGGCTCCTGGATCAGCTTTGTGTCTGTGGCTGCAGCCCATCGGGCTCCTGGATCAGCTTTGTGTCTCTGGTCTCTAGCCATCGGGCTCCTGGATCAGCTTTGGGTCTGTGGCCTGCAACCATCGGGCTCCTGGATCAGCTTTGTATCTGTGGCTTCTAACCATCGGGATCCTGAATCAGCTTTGTGTCTGTGGCATCCAGCTATCGGGCTCCTGGATCAGCTTTGTGTCTGTGGCCTCTAACCATCGGGCTCCTGGATCAGCTTTGTATCTGTGGCTTCTAACCATCGGGCTCCTGAATCAGCTTTGTGTCTGTGGCTGCAGCCCATTGGGATCCTGGATCAGCTTTGTGTCTGTGGCCTCCAGGCATCGGGCTCCTGGATCAGCTTTGTGTCTGTGGCTGCAGCCCATCGGGCTCCTGGATCATTTTTGTGTCTGTGGCCTCCAGCCATCGGGCTCCTGGATCAGCTTTGTGTCTGTGGCTGCAGCCCATCGGGCTCCTGGATCATTTTTGTGTCTGTGGCCTCCAGCCATCGGGCTCCTGGATCAGCTTTGTGTCTGTAGCCTCTAACCATCGGGCTCCAGGATGAGCTTTGTGTCTCTGGTCTCGAGCGATCGGGCTCCTGGATCAGCTTTGTGTCTGTGACCTCCAGCCATCGGGCTCCTGGATCAGCTTTGTGTCTGTGGCCTCTAACCATCGGGCTCCTGGATAAGCTTTGTGTCTCTGGTCTCTAGCCATCGGGCTCCTGGATCCACTTTGTGTCTGTGGCCTGCAGCCATCGGGCTCCAGGATCAGCTTTGTATCTGTAGCTTCCAGCCATCGGGCTCCTGGATCAGCTTTGTGTCTGTGGCTGCAGCCCATCGGGCTCCTGGATCAGCTTTGTGTCTGTGGCCTGCAGCCATCGGGCTCCATGATCAGCTTTGTGATTGTGGCCTCTAAACCTCGAGCTCCTGGATCAGCTTTGTGTCTGTAGGCTGCAGCGATCCGGCTCCTGGATCAGCTTTGTGTCTCTGGCCTCCAGCCATCGGGCTCCTGGATCAGCTTTATGTCTGGGGCCTCCAGCCATCGGGCTCCTGGAACAGCATTGTGTCTGTGGCCTCCAGACATCAGGATCCTGGATCAGCTTTGTGTCTGTGGCCTCCATCCAATGGGCTCCTGGATCAGCTTTGTGTCTGTGGCCTGCAGCCATATGGCTCCTGGATCCGCTTCGTGTCTGTGGCCTCCAGTCATCGAGCTCCTGGATCAGCTTTGTGTCTATGGCCTCCAGCTATCGGGCTCCTGGATCAGCTTTGTCTCTGTGGCTGCAGCCCATCGGGCTCCTGTATCAGCTTTGTGTCTCTGGTCTCTAGCCATCGGGCTCCTGGATCAGCTTTGTGTCTGTGGCCTGCAGCCATCGGGCTTCTGGATCAGCTTTGTGTCTGTGGCATCCAGCTATCGGGCTCCTGGATCAGCTTTGTGTCTGTGGCCTCTAACCATCGGGCTCCTGGATCAGCTTTGTATCTGTGGCCTCTAACCATCGGGCTCCTGGATCAGCTTTGTGTCTGTAGCCTGCAGCCATTGGGCCCCTGGATCAGATTTGTGTCTGCGGCCTCCAGCTATGGGGCTCCTGGATGAGCTTTGTGTCTGTGGCTTCTAACCATCGGGCTCCTGGATCAGCTTTGTGTCTGTGGCTGCAGCCCATTGGGCTCCTGGATCAGCTTTGTGTCTGTGGCCTCCAGCCTTCGGGCTCCAGGATCAGCTTTGTGTCTGTGGCCTCTTAACATCGAGCTCCTGGATCAGCATTGTGTCTGTAGCCTGCAGCCATCGGGCCCCTGGATCAGATTTGTGTCTGCGGCCTCCAGCTATGGGGCTCCTGGATGAGCTTTGTGTCTGTGGCTTCTAACCATCGGGCTCCTGGATCAGCTTTGTGTCTGTGGCTGCAGCCCATCGGGCTCCTGGATCAGCTTTGTGTCTCTGGCCTCCAGCCATAGGGCTCCTGGATCAGCTTTGTGTCTGGGGCCTCCAGCCATCGGGCTCCTGGAACAGCATTGTTTCTGTGCCTCCAGCCATCAGGTTCCTGGATCAGCTTTGTGTCTGTGGCCTCCATCCAATGGGCTCCTGGATCAGCTTTGTGTCTGGGGCCTCCAGCCATCGGGCTCCTGGAACAGCATTGTGTCTGTGGCCTGCAGCCATCAGGATCCTGGATCAGCTTTGTGTCTGCGGTCTCTAACCATCGGGCTCCTGGATAAGCTTTGTGTCTCTGGTCTCTAGCCATCGGGCTCCTGGATCAGCTTTGTGTCTGTGGCCTGCAGCCATCGGGATCCTGGATCCGCTTTGTGTCTGTGGCTGCAGCCCATCGGGCTCCTGGATCAGCTTTGTGTCTGTGGCCTCCAGCCATCGGGCTCCTGGATCAGCTTTGTGTCCGTGGCCTCTAACCATCGGGCTCCAGGATAAGCTTTGTGTCTCTGGTCTCTAGCCATCGGGCTCCTGGATCAGCTTTTTTTCTGTGGCCTGCAGCCATCGGGCTCCAGGATCATCTTTGTTTCTCTGGCCTCCAGCCCTTGGGCTCCTGGATCAGCTTTGTGTCTGTGGCTGCAGCCCATCGGGCTCCTGGATCAGCTTTGTGTCTGTGGCTGCAGCCCATCGGGCTCCTGGATCAGCTTTGTGTCTCTGGTCTCTAGCCATCGGGCTCCTGGATCAGCTTTGGGTCTGTGGCCTGCAACCATCGGGCTCCTGGATCAGCTTTGTATCTGTGGCTTCTAACCATCGGGCTCCTGAATCAGCTTTGTGTCTGTGGCATCCAGCTATCGGGCTCCTGGATCAGCTTTGTGTCTGTGGCCTCTAACCATCGGGCTCCTGGATCAGCTTTGTATCTGTGGCTTCTAACCATCGGGCTCCTGAATCAGCTTTGTGTCTGTGGCTGCAGCCCATTGGGATCCTGGATCAGCTTTGTGTCTGTGGCCTCCAGCCATCGGGCTCCAGGATCAGCTTTGTGTCTGTGGCCTCTAACCATCGGGCTCCAGGATAAGCTTTGTGTCTGTGGTCTCTAGCCATCGGGCTCCTGGATCAGCTTTTTTTCTGTGGCCTGCAGCCATCGGGCTCCAGGATCATCTTTGTTTCTCTGGCCTCCAGCCCTTGGGCTCCTGGATCAGCTTTGTGTCTGTGGCTGCAGCCCATCGGGCTCCTGGATCAGCTTTGTGTCTGTGGCTGCAGCCCATCGGGCTCCTGGATCAGCTTTGTGTCTCTGGTCTCTAGCCATCGGGCTCCTGGAGCAGCTTTGGGTCTGTGGCCTGCAACCATCGGGCTCCTGGATCAGCTTTGTATCTGTGGCTTCTAACCATCGGGCTCCTGAATCAGCTTTGTGTCTGTGGCATCCAGCTATCGGGCTCCTGGATCAGCTTTGTGTCTGTGGCCTCTAACCATCGGGCTCCTGGATCAGCTTTGTATCTGTGGCTTCTAACCATCGGGCTCCTGAATCAGCTTTGTGTCTGTGGCTGCAGCCCATTGGGATCCTGGATCAGCTTTGTGTCTGTGGCCTCCAGGCATCGGGCTCCTGGATCAGCTTTGTGTCTGTGGCTGCAGCCCATCGGGCTCCTGGATCATTTTTGTGTCTGTGGCCTCCAGCCATCGGGCTCCTGGATCAGCTTTGTGTCTGTAGCCTCTAACCATCGGGCTCCAGGATGAGCTTTGTGTCTCTGGTCTCGAGCGATCGGGCTCCTGGATCAGCTTTGTGTCTGTGACCTCCAGCCATCGGGCTCCTGGATCAGCTTTGTGTCTGTGGCCTCTAACCATCGGGCTCCTGGATAAGCTTTGTGTCTCTGGTCTCTAGCCATCGGGCTCCTGGATCCACTTTGTGTCTGTGGCCTGCAGCCATCGGGCTCCAGGATCAGCTTTGTATCTGTAGCTTCCAGCCATCGGGCTCCTGGATCAGCTTTGTGTCTGTGGCTGCAGCCCATCGGGCTCCTGGATCAGCTTTGTGTCTGTGGCCTGCAGCCATCGGGCTCCATGATCAGCTTTGTGATTGTGGCCTCTAAACCTCGAGCTCCTGGATCAGCTTTGTGTCTGTAGGCTGCAGCGATCCGGCTCCTGGATCAGCTTTGTGTCTCTGGCCTCCAGCCATCGGGCTCCTGGATCAGCTTTATGTCTGGGGCCTCCAGCCATCGGGCTCCTGGAACAGCATTGTGTCTGTGGCCTCCAGACATCAGGATCCTGGATCAGCTTTGTGTCTGTGGCCTCCATCCAATGGGCTCCTGGATCAGCTTTGTGTCTGTGGCCTGCAGCCATATGGCTCCTGGATCCGCTTCGTGTCTGTGGCCTCCAGTCATCGGGCTCCTGGATCAGCTTTGTGTCTATGGCCTCCAGCTATCGGGCTCCTGGATCAGCTTTGTCTCTGTGGCTGCAGCCCATCGGGCTCCTGTATCAGCTTTGTGTCTGTGGCCTCCAGCCATCGGGCTCCTGGATCAGCTTTGTGTCTCTGGTCTCTAGCCATCGGGCTCCTGGATCAGCTTTGTGTCTGTGGCCTGCAGCCATCGGGCTTCTGGATCAGCTTTGTGTCTGTGGCATCCAGCTATCGGGCTCCTGGATCAGCTTTGTGTCTGTGGCCTCTAACCATCGGGCTCCTGGATCAGCTTTGTATCTGTGGCCTCTAACCATCGGGCTCCTGGATCAGCTTTGTGTCTGTAGCCTGCAGCCATTGGGCCCCTGGATCAGATTTGTGTCTGCGGCCTCCAGCTATGGGGCTCCTGGATGAGCTTTGTGTCTGTGGCTTCTAACCATCGGGCTCCTGGATCAGCTTTGTGTCTGTGGCTGCAGCCCATTGGGCTCCTGGATCAGCTTTGTGTCTGTGGCCTCCAGCCTTCGGGCTCCAGGATCAGCTTTGTGTCTGTGGCCTCTTAACATCGAGCTCCTGGATCAGCATTGTGTCTGTAGCCTGCAGCCATCGGGCCCCTGGATCAGATTTGTGTCTGCGGCCTCCAGCTATGGGGCTCCTGGATGAGCTTTGTGTCTGTGGCTTCTAACCATCGGGCTCCTGGATCAGCTTTGTGTCTGTGGCTGCAGCCCATCGGGCTCCTGGATCAGCTTTGTGTCTCTGGCCTCCAGCCATAGGGCTCCTGGATCAGCTTTGTGTCTGGGGCCTCCAGCCATCGGGCTCCTGGAACAGCATTGTTTCTGTGCCTCCAGCCATCAGGTTCCTGGATCAGCTTTGTGTCTGTGGCCTCCATCCAATGGGCTCCTGGATCAGCTTTGTGTCTGTGTCCTGCAGCCATCGGGCTCCTGGATCCGCTTCGTGTCTGTGGCCTCCAGTCATCGGCCTCCTGGGTCAGCTTTGTCTCTCTGGTCTCTAGCCATCGGGCTCCTGGATCAGCTTTGTGTCTGTGGCCTGCAGCCATCGGGCTTCTGGATCAGCTTTGTGTCTGTGGCATCCAGCTATCGGGCTCCTGGATCAGCTTTGTGTCTGTGGCTGCAGCCCATCGGTCTCCTGGATCAACTTTGTGTCTGTGGCCTCTAACGATCGGGCTCCTGGATCAGCTTTGTATCTGTAGCTTCCAGCCATAGGGCTCCTGGATCAGCTTTGTGTCTGTGGCTGCAGCCCATCGGGCTCCTGGATCAGATTTCTGTCTGTGGCCTCCAGCTATCGGGCTCCTGGATCAACTTTGTGTCTGTAGCCTCCAGCTATCGGGCTCCTGGATCAACTTTGTGTCTGTGGCTGCAGCCCATAGGGCTCCTGGATCATCTTTGTGTCTGTGGCCTCCAGCCATCGGGCTCCTGGATCAGCTTTGTGTCTGTAGCCTCTAACCATCGGGCTCCAGGATAAGCTTTGTGTCTCTGGTCTCTAGCGATCGGGCTCCTGGATCAGATTTGTGTCAGTGGCCTCCAGCCATCGGGCTCCTGGATCAGCTTTGTGTCTGCGGTCTCTAAGCATCAGGCTCCTGGATAAGCTTTGTGTCTCTGGTCTCTAGCCATCGGGCTCCTGGATCAGCTTTGTGTCTGTGGCCTGCAGCCATCGGGATCCTGGATCCGCTTCGTGTCTGTGGCCTCCAGTCATCGGCCTCCTGGATCAGCATTGTGTCTTTGGCCTCCAGCTATCGGGCTCCTGGATCAGCTTTGTGTCTGTGGCTGCAGCCCATCGGGCTCCTGAATCAGCTTTGTGTCTGTGGCCTCCAGCCATCGGGCTCCTGGATCAGCTTTGTGTCTCTGGTCTCTAGCCATCGGGCTCCTGGATCAGCTTTGTGTCTGTGGCCTGCAGCCATCGGGCTTCTGGATCAGCTTTGTGTCTGTGGCCTCCAGCCATCGGGCTCCTGGATCAGCTTTGTGTCTGTGGCCTGCAGCCATCGGGCTTCTAGATCAGCTTTGTGTCTGTGGCATCCAGCTATCGGGCTCCTGGATCAGCTTTGTGTCTGTGGCTGCAGCCCATCGGGCTCCTGGATCAACATTGTGTCTGTGGCCTCTAACGATCGGGCTCCTGGATCAGCTTTGTATCTGTAGCTTCCAGCCATAGGGCTCCTGGATCAGCTTTGTGTCTGTGGCTGCAGCCCATCGGGCTCCTGGATCAGCTTTGTGTCTGTGGCCTCCAGCTATCGGGCTCCTGGATCAACTTTGTGTCTGTAGCCTCCAGCTATCGGGCTCCTGGATCAGCTTTGTGTCTGTGGCTGCAGCCCATCGGGCTCCTGGATCAGCTTTGTGTCTGTGGCCTCTAACCATCGGGCTCCAGGATAAGCTTTGTGTCTCTGGTCTCTAGCGATCGGGCTCCTGGATCAGCTTTGTGTCTGTGGCCTCCAGCCATCGGGCTCCTAGATCAGCTTTGTGTCTGTGGCCTCTAACCATCTGGCTCCTGGATAAGCTTTGTGTCTCTGGTCTCTAGCCATCGGGCTCCTGGATCAGCTTTTTTTCTGTGGCCTGCAGCCATCGGGCTCCAGGATCATCTTTGTTTCTCTGGCCTCCAGCCATTGGGCTCCTGGATCAGCTTTGTGTCTGGGGCCTCCAGCCATCGGGCTCCTGGAACAGCATTGTGTCTGTGGCCTCCAGCCATCAGGATCCTGGATCAGCTTTTTGTCTGTTTCCTCCATCCAATGGGCTCCTGGATCAGCTTTGTGTCTGTTGCCTGCAGCCATCGGGATCCTGGATCCGCTTCGTGTCTGTGGCCTCCAGTCATCGGCCTCCTGGATCAGCATTGTGTCTATGGCCTCCAGCTATCGTGCTCCTGGATCAGCTTTGTGTCTGTGGCTGCAGCCCATCGGGCTCCTGAATCAGCTTTGTGTCTGTGGCCTCCAGCCATCGGGCTCCTGGATCAGCTTTGTGTCTCTGGTCTCTAGCCATCGGGCTCCTGGATCAGCTTTGTGTCTGTGGCCTGCAGACATCGGGCTTCTGGATCAGCTTTGTGTCTGTGGCATCCAGCTTTCGGGCTCCTGGATCAGCTTGGTGTCTGTGGCTGCAGCCCATCGGGCTCCTGGATCAACTTTGTGTCTGTGGCCTCTAACGATCGGGCTCCTTGATCAGCTTTGTATCTGTAGCTTCCAGCCATAGGGCTCCTGGATCAGCTTTGTGTCTGTGGCTGCAGCCCATCGGGCTCCTGGATCAGCTTTGTGTCTGTGGCCTCCAGCCATCGGGCTCCTGGATCAGCTTTGTGTCTGTGGTCTCTAACCATCGGGCTCCTGGATAAGCTTTGTGTCTCTGGACTCTAGCCATCGGGCTCCTGGATCAACTTTGTGTCTGTGGCCTGCAGCCATCGGGCTCCAGGATCAGCTTTGTATCTGTCGCTTCCAGCCATCGGGCTCCTGGATCAGCTTTGTGTCTGTGGCTGCAGCCCATCGGGCTCCTGGATCAGCTTTGTGTCTGTGGCCTCCAGCCATCGGGCTCCTGGATCAGCTTTGTGTCTCTGGTCTCCAGCCATCGGGCTCCTGGATCAGCTTTGTGTCTGTGGCCTGCAGCCATCGGGCTCCATGATCAGCTTTGTGTCTGTGGCTTCTAAACCTCGAGCTCCTGGATCAGCTTTGTGTCTGTAGCCTGCAGCGATCCGGCTCCTGGATCAGCTTTGTGTCTCTGGCCTCCAGCCATCGGGCTCCTGGATCAGCTTTGTGTCAGGGGCCTCCAGCCATCGGGATCCTGGAACTTCATTGTGTCTGTGGCCTCCAGCCATCAGGATCCTGGATCAGCTTTGTGTCTGTGGCCTCCATCCAATGGGCTCCTGAATCAGCTTTGTGTCTGTGGCCTGCAGCCATCGTGATCCTGGATCCGCTTCGTGTCTGTGGCCTCCAGTCATCGGCCTCCTGGATCAGCATTGTGTCTATGGCCTCCAGCTATCGGGCTCCTGGATCCGCTTCGTGTCTGTGGCCTCCAGTCATCGGCCTCCTGGATCAGCTTTGTCTCTCTGTTCTCTAGCCATCAGGCTCCTGGATCAGCTTTGTGTCTGTGGCCTGCAGCCATCGGGCTTCTGGATCAGCTTTGTGTCTGTGGCATCCAGCTATCGGGCTCCTGGATCAGCTTTGTGTCTGTGGCTGCAGCCCATCGGTCTCCTGGATCAACTTTGTGTCTGTGGCCTCTAACTATCGGGCTCCTGGATCAGCTTTGTATCTGTAGCTTCCAGCCATAGGGCTCCTGGATCAGCTTTGTGTCTGTGGCTGCAGCCCATCGGGCTCCTGGATCAGCTTTGTGTCTGTGGCCTCCAGCTATCGGGCTCCTGGATCAACTTTGTGTCTGTAGCCTCCAGCTATCGCGCTCCTGGATCAGCTTTGTGTCTGTGGCTGCAGCCCATCGGGCTCCTGGATCAGCTTTGTGTCTGTGGCCTCCAGCCATCGGGCTCCTGGATCAGCTTTGTGTCTGTGGCCTCTAACCATCGGGCTCCAGGATAAGCTTTGTGTCTCTGGTCTCTAGCCATCGGGCTCCTGGATCAACATTGTGTCTGTGGCCTCCAGCTATCGGGCTCCTGGATCAGCTTTGTGTCTGTGGCTGCAGCCCATCGGGCTCCTGGATCATCTTTGTGTCTGTGGCCTCCAGCCATCGGGCTCCTGGATAAGCTTTGTGTCTCTGGTCTCTAGCCATCGGGCTCCTGGATCCACTTGTGTCTGTGGCTGCAGCCATCGGGCTCCATGATCAGCTTTGTGATTGTGGCCTCTAAACCTCGAGCTCCTGGATCAGCTTTGTGTCTGTAGGCTGCAGCGATCCGGCTCCTGGATCAGCTTTCTGTCTCTGGCCTCCAGCCATCGGGCTCCTGGATCAGCTTTATGTCTGGGGCCTCCAGCCATCGGGCTCCTGGATCAGCATTGTGTCTATGGCCTCCAGCTATCGGGCTCCTGGATCAGCTTTGTGTCTGTGGCTGCAGCCCATCGGGCTCCTGTATCAGCTCTGTGTCTGTGGCCTCCAGCCATCGGGCTCCTGGATCAGCTTTGTGTCTCTGGTCTCTAGCCATCGGGCTCCTGGATCAGCTTTGTGTCTGTGGCCTCTAACCATCGGGCTCCTGGATCAGCTTTGTATCTGTGGCCTCTAACCATCGGGCTCCTGGATCAGCTTTGTATCTGTGGCCTCTAACCATCGGGCTCCTGGATCCGCTTCGTGACTGTGGCCTCCAGTCATCGGCCTCCTGGATCAGCATTGTGTCTATGGCCTCTAGCTATCGGGCTCCTGGATCAGCTTTGTGTCTGTGGCTGCAGCCCATCGGGCTCCTGTATCAGCTTTGTGTCTGTGGCCTCCAGCCATCGGGCTCCTGGATCAGCTTTGTGTCTCTGGTCTCTAGCCATCGGTCTCCTGGATCAGCTTTGTGTCTGTGGCCTGCAGCCATCGGGCTTCTGGATCAGCTTTGTGTCTGTGGCATCCAGCTATCGGGCTCCTGGATCAGCATTGTGTCTGTGGCCTCTAACCATCGGGCTCCTGGATCAGCTTTGTATCTGTGGCCTCTAACCATCAGGCTCCTGGATCAGCTTTGTGTCTGTAGCCTGCAGCCATTGGGCCCCTGGATCAGATTTGTGTCTGCGGCCTCCAGCTATGGGGCTCCTGGATGAGCTTTGTGTCTGTGGCTTCTAACCATCGGGCTCCTGGATCAGCTTTGTGTCTGTGGCTGCAGCCCATTGGGCTCCTGGATCAGCTTTGTGTCTGTGGCCTCCAGCCTTCGGGCTCCAGGATCAGCTTTGTGTCTGTGGCTGCAGCCCATCGGGCTCCTGGATCAGCTTTGTGTCTCTGGCCTCCAGCCATAGGGCTCCAGGAACAGCATTGATTCTGTGGCCTCCAGCCATCAGGTTCCTGGATCAGCTTTGTGTCTGTGGCCTCCATCCAATGGGCTCCTGGATCAGCTTTGTGTCTGTGGCCTGCAGCCATCGGGCTCCTGGATCCGCTTCGTGTCTGTGGCCTCCAGTCATCGGCCTCCTGGGTCTGCTTTGTGTCTCTGGTCTCTAGCCATCGGGCTCCTGGATCAGCTTTGTGTCTGTGGCCTGCAGCCATCGGACTCCTCGATCCGCTTCGTGTCTGTGGCCTCCAGTCATCGGCCTCCTGGGTCTGCTTTGTGTCTCTGGTCTCTAGCCATCGGGCTCCTGGATCAGCTTTGTGTCTGTGGCCTGAAGCCATCGGGCCTCTGGATCAGCTTTGTGTCTGTGGCATCCAGCTATCGGGCTCCTGGATCAGCTTTGTGTCTGTGGCTGCAGCCCATCGGTCTCCTGGATCAACTTTGTGTCTGTGGCATCTAACGATCGGGCTCCTGGATCAGCTTTGTATCTGTAGCTTCCAGCCATAGGGCTCCTGGATCAGCTTTGTGTCTGTGGCTGCAGCCCATCGGGCTCCTGGATCAGCTTTCTGTCTGTGGCCTCCAGCTATCGGGCTCCTGGATCAACTTTGTGTCTCTAGCGCCCAGCTATCGGGCTCCTGGATCAACTTTGTGTCTGTGGCTGCAGCCCATAGGGCTCCTGGATCATCTTTGTGTCTGTGGCCTCCAGCCATCGGGCTCCTGGATCAGCTTTGTGTCTGTAGCCTCTAACCATCGGGCTCCAGGATAAGCTTTGTGTCTCTGGTCTCTAGCGATCGGGCTCCTGGATCAGATTTGTGTCAGTGGCCTCCAGCCATCGGGCTCCTGGATCAGCTTTGTGTCTGCGGTCTCTAACCATTGGGCTCCTGGATAAGCTTTGTGTCTCTGGTCTCTAGCCATCGGGCTCCTGGATCAGCTTTGTGTCTGTGGCCTGCAGCCATCGGGATCCTGGATCAGCTTTGTGTCTGTGGCCTCCAGCCATCGGGCTCCTGGATCAGCTTTGTGTCTCTGGTCTCTAGCCATCGGGCTCCTGGATCAGCTTTGTGTCTGTGGCCTGCAGCCATCGGGCTTCTGGATCAGCTTTGTGTCTGTGGCCTCCAGCCATCGGGCTCCTGGATCAGCTTTGTGTCTGTGGCCTGCAGCCATCGGGCTTCTAGATCAGCTTTGTGTCTGTGGCATCCAGCTATCGGGCTCCTGGATCAGCTTTGTGTCTGTGGCTGCAGCCCATCGGGCTCCTGGATCAACATTGTGTCTGTGGCCTCTAACGATCGGGCTCCTGGATCAGCTTTGTATCTGTAGCTTCCAGCCATAGGGCTCCTGGATCAGCTTTGTGTCTGTGGCTGCAGCCCATCGGGCTCCTGGATCAGCTTTGTGTCTGTGGCCTCCAGCTATCGGGCTCCTGGATCAACTTTGTGTCTGTAGCCTCCAGCTATCGGGCTCCTGGATCAGCTTTGTGTCTGTGGCTGCAGCCCATCGGGCTCCTGGATCAGCTTTGTGTCTGTGGCCTCCAGCCATCGGGCTCCTGGATCAGCTTTGTGTCTGTGGCCTCTAACCATCGGGCTCCAGGATAAGCTTTGTGTCTCTGGTCTCTAGCGATCGGGCTCCTGGATCAGCTTTGTGTCTGTGGCCTCCAGCCATCGGGTCCTAGATCAGCTTTGTGTCTGTGGCCCTTAACCATCTGGCTCCTGGATAAGCTTTGTGCCTCTGGTCTCTAGCCATCGGGCTCCTGGATCAGCTTTTTTTCTGTGGCCTGCAGCCAACGGGCTCCAGGATCATCTTTGTTTCTCTGGCCTCCAGCCATTGGGCTCCTGGATCAGCTTTGCGTCTGGGGCCTCCAGCCATCGGGCTCCTGGAACAGCATTGTGTCTGTGGCCTCCAGCCATCAGGATCCTGGATCAGCTTTTTGTCTGTTTCCTCCATCCAATGGGCTCCTGGATCAGCTTTGTGTCTGTTGCCTGCAGCCATCGGGATCCTGGATCCGCTTCGTGTCTGTGGCCTCCAGTCATCGGCCTCCTGGATCAGCATTGTGTCTATGGCCTCCAGCTATCGTGCTCCTGGATCAGCTTTGTGTCTGTGGCTGCAGCCCATCGGGCTCCTGAATCAGCTTTGTGTCTGTGGCCTCCAGCCATCGGGCTCCTGGATCAGCTTTGTGTCTCTGGTCTCTAGCCATCTGGCTCCTGGATCAGCTTTGTGTCTGTGGCCTGCAGACATCGGGCTTCTGGATCAGCTTTGTGTCTGGGGCATCCAGCTTTCGGGCTCCTGGATCAGCTTGGTGTCTGTGGCTGCAGCCCATCGGGCTCCTGGATCAACTTTGTGTCTGTGGCCTCTAACGATCGGGCTCCTTGATCAGCTTTGTATCTGTAGCTTCCAGCCATAGGGCTCCTGGATCAGCTTTGTGTCTGTGGCTGCCGCCCATCGGGCTCCTGGATCAGCTTTGTGTGTGTGGCCTCCAGCCATCGGGCTCCTGGATCAGCTTTGTGTCTGTGGTCTCTAACCATCGGGCTCCTGGATAAGCTTTGTGTCTCTGGTCTCTAGCCATCGGGCTCCTGGATCAACCTTGTGTCTGTGGCCTGCAGCCATCGGGCTCCAGGATCAGCTTTGTATCTGTAGCTTCCAGCCATCGGGCTCCTGGATCAGCTTTGTGTCTGTGGCTGCATCCCATCGGGCTCCTGGATCAGCTTTGTGTCTGTGGCCTCCAGCCATCGGGCTCCTGGATCAGCTTTGTGTCTCTGGTCTCCAGCCATCGGGCTCCTGGATCAGCTTTGTGTCTGTGGCCTGCAGCCATCGGGCTCCATGATCAGCTTTGTGTCTGTGGCTTCTAAACCTCGAGCTCCTGGATCAGCTTTGTGTCTGTAGCCTGCAGCGATCCGGCTCCTGGATCAGCTTTGTGTCTCTGGCCTCCAGCCATCGGGCTCCTGGATCAGCTTTGTGTCTGTGGCTGCAGCCCATCGGGCTCCTGGATCAGCTTTGTGTCTGTGGCCTCCAGCTATCGGGCTCCTGGATCAACTTTGTGTCTGTAGCCTCCAGCTATCGGGCTCCTGGATCAGCTTTGTGTCTGTGGCTGCAGCCCATCGGGCTCCTGGATCAGCTTTGTGTCTGTGGCCTCCAGCCATCGGGCTCCTGGATCAGCTTTGTGTCTGTGGCCTCTAACCATCGGGCTCCAGGATAAGCTTTGTGTCTCTGGTCTCTAGCGATCGGGCTCCTGGATCAGCTTTGTGTCTGTGGCCTCCAGCCATCGGGCTCCTAGATCAGCTTTGTGTCTGTGGCCCTTAACCATCTGGCTCCTGGATAAGCTTTGTGTCTCTGGTCTCTAGCCATCGGGCTCCTGGATCAGCTTTGTGTCTGTGGCCTGCAGACATCGGGCTTCTGGATCAGCTTTGTGTCTGTGGCATCCAGCTTTCGGGCTCCTGGATCAGCTTGGTGTCTGTGGCTGCAGCCCATCGGGCTCCTGGATCAACTTTGTGTCTGTGGCCTCTAACGATCGGGCTCCTTGATCAGCTTTGTATCTGTAGCTTCCAGCCATAGGGCTCCTGGATCAGCTTTGTGTCTGTGGCTGCCGCCCATCGGGCTCCTGGATCAGCTTTGTGTCTGTGGCCTCCAGCCATCGGGCTCCTGGATCAGCTTTGTGTCTGTGGTCTCTAACCATCGGGCTCCTGGATAAGCTTTGTGTCTCTGGTCTCTAGCCATCGGGCTCCTGGATCAACTTTGTGTCTGTGGCCTGCAGCCATCGGGCTCCAGGATCAGCTTTGTATCTGTAGCTTCCAGCCATCGGGCTCCTGGATCAGCTTTGTGTCTGTGGCTGCAGCCCATCGGGCTCCTGGATCAGCTTTGTGTCTGTGGCCTCCAGCCATCGGGCTCCTGGATCAGCTTTGTGTCTCTGGTCTCCAGCCATCGGGCTCCTGGATCAGCTTTGTGTCTGTGGCCTGCAGCCATCGGGCTCCATGATCAGCTTTGTGTCTGTGGCTTCTAAACCTCGAGCTCCTGGATCAGCTTTTTGTCTGTAGCCTGCAGCGATCCGGCTCCTGGATCAGCTTTGTGTCTCTGGCCTCCAGCCATCGGGCTCCTGGATCAGCTTTGTGTCTGTGGCCTGCAGCCATCGGGATCCTGGATCCGCTTCGTGTCTGTGGCCTCCAGTCATCGGCCTCCTGGATCAGCATTGTGTCTATGGCCTCCAGCTATCGGGCTCCTGGATCAGCTTTGTGTCTGTGGCTGCAGCCCATCGGGCTCCTGAATCAGCTTTGTGTCTGTGGCCTCCAGCCATCGGGCTCCTGGATCAGCTTTGTGTCTCTGGTCTCTAGCCATCGGGCTCCTGGATCAGCTTTGTGTCTGTGGCCTGCAGCCATCGGGCTTCTGGATCAGCTTTGTGTCTGTGGCCTCCAGCCATCGGGCTCCTGGATCAGCTTTGTGTCTGTGGCCTGCAGCCATCGGGCTTCTAGATCAGCTTTGTGTCTGTGGCATCCAGCTATCGGGCTCCTGGATCAGCTTTGTGTCTGTGGCTGCAGCCCATCGGGCTCCTGGATCAACATTGTGTCTGTGGCCTCTAACGATCGGGCTCCTGGATCAGCTTTGTATCTGTAGCTTCCAGCCATAGGGCTCCTGGATCAGCTTTGTGTCTGTGGCTGCAGCCCATCGGGCTCCTGGATCAGCTTTGTGTCTGTGGCCTCCAGCTATCGGGCTCCTGGATCAACTTTGTGTCTGTAGCCTCCAGCTATCGGGCTCCTGGATCAGCTTTGTGTCTGTGGCTGCAGCCCATCGGGCTCCTGGATCAGCTTTGTGTCTGTGGCCTCCAGCCATCGGGCTCCTGGATCAGCTTTGTGTCTGTGGCCTCTAACCATCGGGCTCCAGGATAAGCTTTGTGTCTCTGGTCTCTAGCGATCGGGCTCCTGGATCAGCTTTGTGTCTGTGGCCTCCAGCCATCGGGCTCCTAGATCAGCTTTGTGTCTGTGGCCCTTAACCATCTGGCTCCTGGATAAGCTTTGTGCCTCTGGTCTCTAGCCATCGGGCTCCTGGATCAGCTTTTTTTCTGTGGCCTGCAGCCAACGGGCTCCAGGATCATCTTTGTTTCTCTGGCCTCCAGCCATTGGGCTCCTGGATCAGCTTTGCGTCTGGGGCCTCCAGCCATCGGGCTCCTGGAACAGCATTGTGTCTGTGGCCTCCAGCCATCAGGATCCTGGATCAGCTTTTTGTCTGTTTCCTCCATCCAATGGGCTCCTGGATCAGCTTTGTGTCTGTTGCCTGCAGCCATCGGGATCCTGGATCCGCTTCGTGTCTGTGGCCTCCAGTCATCGGCCTCCTGGATCAGCATTGTGTCTATGGCCTCCAGCTATCGTGCTCCTGGATCAGCTTTGTGTCTGTGGCTGCAGCCCATCGGGCTCCTGAATCAGCTTTGTGTCTGTGGCCTCCAGCCATCGGGCTCCTGGATCAGCTTTGTGTCTCTGGTCTCTAGCCATCGGGCTCCTGGATCAGCTTTGTGTCTGTGGCCTGCAGACATCGGGCTTCTGGATCAGCTTTGTGTCTGGGGCATCCAGCTTTCGGGCTCCTGGATCAGCTTGGTGTCTGTGGCTGCAGCCCATCGGGCTCCTGGATCAACTTTGTGTCTGTGGCCTCTAACGATCGGGCTCCTTGATCAGCTTTGTATCTGTAGCTTCCAGCCATAGGGCTCCTGGATCAGCTTTGTGTCTGTGGCTGCCGCCCAACGGGCTCCTGGATCAGCTTTGTGTGTGTGGCCTCCAGCCATCGGGCTCCTGGATCAGCTTTGTGTCTGTGGTCTCTAACCATCGGGCTCCTGGATAAGCTTTGTGTCTCTGGTCTCTAGCCATCGGGCTCCTGGATCAACTTTGTGTCTGTGGCCTGCAGCCATCGGGCTCCAGGATCAGCTTTGTATCTGTAGCTTCCAGCCATCGGGCTCCTGGATCAGCTTTGTGTCTGTGGCTGCATCCCATCGGGCTCCTGGATCAGCTTTGTGTCTGTGGCCTCCAGCCATCGGGCTCCTGGATCAGCTTTGTGTCTCTGGTCTCCAGCCATCGGGCTCCTGGATCAGCTTTGTGTCTGTGGCCTGCAGCCATCGGGCTCCATGATCAGCTTTGTGTCTGTGGCTTCTAAACCTCGAGCTCCTGGATCAGCTTTGTGTCTGTAGCCTGCAGCGATCCGGCTCCTGGATCAGCTTTGTGTCTCTGGCCTCCAGCCATCGGGCTCCTGGATCAGCTTTGTGTCTGTGGCTGCAGCCCATCGGGCTCCTGGATCAGCTTTGTGTCTGTGGCCTCCAGCTATCGGGCTCCTGGATCAACTTTGTGTCTGTAGCCTCCAGCTATCGGGCTCCTGGATCAGCTTTGTGTCTGTGGCTGCAGCCCATCGGGCTCCTGGATCAGCTTTGTGTCTGTGGCCTCCAGCCATCGGGCTCCTGGATCAGCTTTGTGTCTGTGGCCTCTAACCATCGGGCTCCAGGATAAGCTTTGTGTCTCTGGTCTCTAGCGATCGGGCTCCTGGATCAGCTTTGTGTCTGTGGCCTCCAGCCATCGGGCTCCTAGATCAGCTTTGTGTCTGTGGCCCTTAACCATCTGGCTCCTGGATAAGCTTTGTGTCTCTGGTCTCTAGCCATCGGGCTCCTGGATCAGCTTTGTGTCTGTGGCCTGCAGACATCGGGCTTCTGGATCAGCTTTGTGTCTGTGGCATCCAGCTTTCGGGCTCCTGGATCAGCTTGGTGTCTGTGGCTGCAGCCCATCGGGCTCCTGGATCAACTTTGTGTCTGTGGCCTCTAACGATCGGGCTCCTTGATCAGCTTTGTATCTGTAGCTTCCAGCCATAGGGCTCCTGGATCAGCTTTGTGTCTGTGGCTGCCGCCCATCGGGCTCCTGGATCAGCTTTGTGTCTGTGGCCTCCAGCCATCGGGCTCCTGGATCAGCTTTGTGTCTGTGGTCTCTAACCATCGGGCTCCTGGATAAGCTTTGTGTCTCTGGTCTCTATCCATCGGGCTCCTGGATCAACTTTGTGTCTGTGGCCTGCAGCCATCGGGCTCCAGGATCAGCTTTGTATCTGTAGCTTCCAGCCATCGGGCTCCTGGATCAGCTTTGTGTCTGTGGCTGCAGCCCATCGGGCTCATGGATCAGCTTTGTGTCTGTGGCCTCCAGCCATCGGGCTCCTGGATCAGCTTTGTGTCTCTGGTCTCCAGCCATCGGGCTCCTGGATCAGCTTTGTGTCTGTGGCCTGCAGCCATCGGGCTCCATGATCAGCTTTGTGTCTGTGGCTTCTAAACCTCGAGCTCCTGGATCAGCTTTTTGTCTGTAGCCTGCAGCGATCCGGCTCCTGGATCAGCTTTGTGTCTCTGGCCTCCAGCCATCGGGCTCCTGGATCAGCTTTGTGTCTGTGGCCTGCAGCCATCGGGATCCTGGATCCGCTTCGTGTCTGTGGCCTCCAGTCATCGGCCTCCTGGATCAGCATTGTGTCTATGGCCTCCAGCTATCGGGCTCCTGGATCAGCTTTGTGTCTGTGGCTGCAGCCCATCGGGCTCCTGAATCAGCTTTGTGTCTGTGGCCTCCAGCCATCGGGCTCCTGGATCAGCTTTGTGTCTCTGGTCTCTAGCCATCGGGCTCCTGGATCAGCTTTGTGTCTGTGGCCTGCAGCCATCGGGCTTCTGGATCAGCTTTGTGTCTGTGGCCTCCAGCCATCGGGCTCCTGGATCAGCTTTGTGTCTGTGGCCTGCAGCCATCGGGCTTCTAGATCAGCTTTGTGTCTGTGGCATCCAGCTATCGGGCTCCTGGATCAGCTTTGTGTCTGTGGCTGCAGCCCATCGGGCTCCTGGATCAACATTGTGTCTGTGGCCTCTAACGATCGGGCTCCTGGATCAGCTTTGTATCTGTAGCTTCCAGCCATAGGGCTCCTGGATCAGCTTTGTGTCTGTGGCTGCAGCCCATCGGGCTCCTGGATCAGCTTTGTGTCTGTGGCCTCCAGCTATCGGGCTCCTGGATCAACTTTGTGTCTGTAGCCTCCAGCTATCGGGCTCCTGGATCAGCTTTGTGTCTGTGGCTGCAGCCCATCGGGCTCCTGGATCAGCTTTGTGTCTGTGGCCTCCAGCCATCGGGCTCCTGGATCAGCTTTGTGTCTGTGGCCTCTAACCATCGGGCTCCAGGATAAGCTTTGTGTCTCTGGTCTCTAGCGATCGGGCTCCTGGATCAGCTTTGTGTCTGTGGCCTCCAGCCATCGGGCTCCTAGATCAGCTTTGTGTCTGTGGCCCTTAACCATCTGGCTCCTGGATAAGCTTTGTGTCTCTGGTCTCTAGCCATCGGGCTCCTGGATCAGCTTTTTTTCTGTGGCCTGCAGCCAACGGGCTCCAGGATCATCTTTGTTTCTCTGGCCTCCAGCCATTGGGCTCCTGGATCAGCTTTGCGTCTGGGGCCTCCAGCCATCGGGCTCCTGGAACAGCATTGTGTCTGTGGCCTCCAGCCATCAGGATCCTGGATCAGCTTTTTGTCTGTTTCCTCCATCCAATGGGCTCCTGGATCAGCTTTGTGTCTGTTGCCTGCAGCCATCGGGATCCTGGATCCGCTTCGTGTTTGTGGCCTCCAGTCATCGGCCTCCTGGATCAGCATTGTGTCTATGGCCTCCAGCTATCGTGCTCCTGGATCAGCTTTGTGTCTGTGGCTGCAGCCCATCGGGCTCCTGAATCAGCTTTGAGTCTGTGGCCTCCAGCCATCGGGCTCCTGGATCAGCTTTGTGTCTCTGGTCTCTAGCCATCGGGCTCCTGGATCAGCTTTGTGTCTGTGGCCTGCAGACATCGGGCTTCTGGATCAGCTTTGTGTCTGGGGCATCCAGCTTTCGGGCTCCTGGATCAGCTTGGTGTCTGTGGCTGCAGCCCATCGGGCTCCTGGATCAACTTTGTGTCTGTGGCCTCTAACGATCGGGCTCCTTGATCAGCTTTGTATCTGTAGCTTCCAGCCATAGGGCTCCTGGATCAGCTTTGTGTCTGTGGCTGCCGCCCATCGGGCTCCTGGATCAGCTTTGTGTGTGTGGCCTCCAGCCATCGGGCTCCTGGATCAGCTTTGTGTCTGTGGTCTCTAACCATCGGGCTCCTGGATAAGCTTTGTGTCTCTGGTCTCTAGCCATCGGGCTCCTGGATCAACTTTGTGTCTGTGGCCTGCAGCCATCGGGCTCCAGGATCAGCTTTGTATCTGTAGCTTCCAGCCATCGGGCTCCTGGATCAGCTTTGTGTCTGTGGCTGCAGCCCATCGGGCTCCTGGATCAGCTTTGTGTCTGTGGCCTCCAGCCATCGGGCTCCTGGATCAGCTTTGTGTCTCTGGTCTCCAGCCATCGGGCTCCTGGATCAGCTTTGTGTCTGTGGCCTGCAGCCATCGGGCTCCATGATCAGCTTTGTGTCTGTGGCTTCTAAACCTCGAGCTCCTGGATCAGCTTTGTGTCTGTAGCCTGCAGCGATCCGGCTCCTGGATCAGCTTTGTGTCTCTGGCCTCCAGCCATCGGGCTCCTGGATCAGCTTTGTGTCTGTGGCTGCAGCCCATCGGGCTCCTGGATCAGCTTTGTGTCTGTGGCCTCCAGCTATCGGGCTCCTGGATCAACTTTGTGTCTGTAGCCTCCAGCTATCGGGCTCCTGGATCAGCTTTGTGTCTGTGGCTGCAGCCCATCGGGCTCCTGGATCAGCTTTGTGTCTGTGGCCTCCAGCCATCGGGCTCCTGGATCAGCTTTGTGTCTGTGGCCTCTAACCATCGGGCTCCAGGATAAGCTTTGTGTCTCTGGTCTCTAGCGATCGGGCTCCTGGATCAGCTTTGTGTCTGTGGCCTCCAGCCATCGGGCTCCTAGATCAGCTTTGTGTCTGTGGCCCTTAACCATCTGGCTCCTGGATAAGCTTTGTGTCTCTGGTCTCTAGCCATCGGGCTCCTGGATCAGCTTTGTGTCTGTGGCCTGCAGACATCGGGCTTCTGGATCAGCTTTGTGTCTGTGGCATCCAGCTTTCGGGCTCCTGGATCAGCTTGGTGTCTGTGGCTGCAGCCCATCGGGCTCCTGGATCAACTTTGTGTCTGTGGCCTCTAACGATCGGGCTCCTTGATCAGCTTTGTATCTGTAGCTTCCAGCCATAGGGCTCCTGGATCAGCTTTGTGTCTGTGGCTGCCGCCCATCGGGCTCCTGGATCAGCTTTGTGTCTCTGGCCTCCAGCCATCGGGCTCCTGGATCAGCTTTGTGTCTGTGGTCTCTAACCATCGGGCTCCTGGATAAGCTTTGTGTCTCTGGTCTCTAGCCATCGGGCTCCTGGATCAACTTTGTGTCTGTGGCCTGCAGCCATCGGGCTCCAGGATCAGCTTTGTATCTGTAGCTTCCAGCCATCGGGCTCCTGGATCAGCTTTGTGTCTGTGGCTGCAGCCCATCTGGCTCCTGGATCAGCTTTGTGTCTGTGGCCTCCAGCCATCGGGCTCCTGGATCAGCTTTGTGTCTCTGGTCTCCAGCCATCGGGCTCCTGGATCAGCTTTGTGTCTGTGGCCTGCAGCCATCGGGCTCCATGATCAGCTTTGTGTCTGTGGCTTCTAAACCTCGAGCTCCTGGATCAGCTTTTTGTCTGTAGCCTGCAGCGATCCGGCTCCTGGATCAGCTTTGTGTCTCTGGCCTCCAGCCATCGGGCTCCTGGATCAGCTTTGTGTCTGTGGCCTGCAGCCATCGGGATCCTGGATCCGCTTCGTGTCTGTGGCCTCCAGTCATCGGCCTCCTGGATCAGCATTGTGTCTATGGCCTCCAGCTATCGGGCTCCTGGATCAGCTTTGTGTCTGTGGCTGCAGCCCATCGGGCTCCTGAATCAGCTTTGTGTCTGTGGCCTCCAGCCATCGGGCTCCTGGATCAGCTTTGTGTCTCTGGTCTCTAGCCATCGGGCTCCTGGATCAGCTTTGTGTCTGTGGCCTGCAGCCATCGGGCTTCTGGATCAGCTTTGTGTCTGTGGCCTCCAGCCATCGGGCTCCTGGATCAGCTTTGTGTCTGTGGCCTGCAGCCATCGGGCTTCTAGATCAGCTTTGTGTCTGTGGCATCCAGCTATCGGGCTCCTGGATCAGCTTTGTGTCTGTGGCTGCAGCCCATCGGGCTCCTGGATCAACATTGTGTCTGTGGCCTCTAACGATCGGGCTCCTGGATCAGCTTTGTATCTGTAGCTTCCAGCCATAGGGCTCCTGGATCAGCTTTGTGTCTGTGGCTGCAGCCCATCGGGCTCCTGGATCAGCTTTGTGTCTGTGGCCTCCAGCTATCGGGCTCCTGGATCAACTTTGTGTCTGTAGCCTCCAGCTATCGGGCTCCTGGATCAGCTTTGTGTCTGTGGCTGCAGCCCATCGGGCTCCTGGATCAGCTTTGTGTCTGTGGCCTCCAGCCATCGGGCTCCTGGATCAGCTTTGTGTCTGTGGCCTCTAACCATCGGGCTCCAGGATAAGCTTTGTGTCTCTGGTCTCTAGCGATCGGGCTCCTGGATCAGCTTTGTGTCTGTGGCCTCCAGCCATCGGGCTCCTAGATCAGCTTTGTGTCTGTGGCCCTTAACCATCTGGCTCCTGGATAAGCTTTGTGTCTCTGGTCTCTAGCCATCGGGCTCCTGGATCAGCTTTTTTTCTGTGGCCTGCAGCCAACGGGCTCCAGGATCATCTTTGTTTCTCTGGCCTCCAGCCATTGGGCTCCTGGATCAGCTCTGCGTCTGGGGCCTCCAGCCATCGGGCTCCTGGAACAGCATTGTGTCTGTGGCCTCCAGCCATCAGGATCCTGGATCAGCTTTTTGTCTGTTTCCTCCATCCAATGGGCTCCTGGATCAGCTTTGTGTCTGTTGCCTGCAGCCATCGGGATCCTGGATCAGCTTTGTGTGTGTGGCCTCCAGCCATCGGGCTCCTGGATCAGCTTTGTGTCTCTGGTCTCTAACCATCGGGCTCCTGGATAAGCTTTGTGTCTCTGGTCTCTAGCCATCGGGCTCCTGGATCAACTTTGTGTCTGTGGCCTGCAGCCATCGGGCTCCAGGATCAGCTTTGTATCTGTAGCTTCCAGCCATCGGGCTCCTGGATCAGCTTTGTGTCTGTGGCTGCAGCCCATCGGGCTCCTGGATCAGCTTTGTGTCTGTGGCCTCCAGCCATCGGGCTCCTGGATCAGCTTTGTGTCTCTGGTCTCCAGCCATCGGGCTCCTGGATCAGCTTTGTGTCTGTGGCCTGCAGCCATCGGGCTCCATGATCAGCTTTGTGTCTGTGGCTTCTAAACCTCGAGCTCCTGGATCAGCTTTGTGTCTGTAGCCTGCAGCGATCCGGCTCCTGGATCAGCTTTGTGTCTCTGGCCTCCAGCCATCGGGCTCCTGGATCAGCTTTGTGTCAGGGGCCTCCAGCCATCGGGATCCTGGAACTTCACTGTGTCTGTGGCCTCCAGCCATCAGGATCCTGGATCAGCTTTGTGTCTGTGGCCTCCATCCAATGGGCTCCTGGATCAGCTTTGTGTCTGTGGCCTGCAGCCATCGGGATCCTGGATCCGCTTCGTGTCTGTGGCCTCCAGTCATCGGCCTCCTGGATCAGTATTGTGTCTATGGCCTCCAGCTATCGGGCTCCTGGATCAGCTTTGTGTCTGTGGCTGCAGCCCATCGGGCTCCTGAATCAGCTTTGTGTCTGTGGCCTCCAGCCATCGGGCTCCTGGATCAGCATTGTGTCTCTGGTCTCTAGCCATCGGGCTCCTGGATCAGCTTTGTGTCTGTGGCCTGCAGCCATCGGGCTTCTGGATCAGCTTTGTGTCTGTGGCCTCCAGCCATCGGGCTCCTGGATCAGCTTTGTGTCTCTGGTCTCTAGCCATCGGGCTCCTGGATCAGCTTTGTGTCTGTGGCCTGCAGCCATCGGGCTTCTGGATCAGCTTTGTGTCTGTGGCATCCAGCTATCGGGCTCCTGGATCAGCTTTGTGTCTGTGGCTGCAGCCCATCGGGCTCCTGGATTAACTTTGTGTCTGTGGCCTCTAACGATCGGGCTCCTGGATCAGCTTTGTATCTGTAGCTTCCAGCCATGGGGCTCCTGGATCAGCTTTGTGTCTGTGGCTGCAGCCCATCGGGCTCCTGGATCAGCTTTGTGTCTGTGGCCTCCAGCTATCGGGCTCCTGGATCAGCTTTGTGTCTGTGGCTGCAGCCCATCGGGCTCCTGGATCAGCTTTGTGTCTGTGGCCTCCAGCCATCGGGCTCCTGGATCAGCTTTGTGTCTGTGGCCTCTAACCATCGGGCTCCAGGACAAGCTTTGTGTCTGTGGTCTCTAGCGATCGGGCTCCTGGATCAGCTTTGTGTCTGTGGCCTCCAGCCATCGGGCTCCTAGATCAGCTTTGTGTCTGTGGCCTCTAACCATCTGGCTCCTGGATAAGCTTTGTGTCTCTGGTCTCTAGCCATCGGGCTTTTGGATCAGCTTTTTTTCTGTGGCCTGCAGCCATCGGGCTCCAGGATCATCTTTGTTTCTCTGGCCTCCAGCCATTGGGCTCCTGGATCAGCTTTGTGTCTGGGGCCTCCAGCCATTGGGCTCCTGGAACAGCATTGTGTCTGTGGCCTCCAGCCATCAGGATCCTGGATCAGCTTTTTGTCTGTTTCCTCCATCCAATGGGCTCCTGGATCAGCTTTGTGTCTGTTGCCTGCAGCCATCGGGATCCTGGATCCGCTTCGTGTCTGTGGCCTCCAGTCATCGGCCTCCTGGATCAGCATTGTGTCTATGGCCTCCAGCTATCGTGCTCCTGGATCAGCTTGGTGTCTGTGGCTGCAGCCCATCGGGCTCCTGGATCAACTTTGTGTCTGTTGTCTCTAACGATCGGGCTCCTGGATCAGCTTTGTATCTGTAGCTTCCAGCCATAGGGCTCCTGGATCAGCTTTGTGTCTGTGGCTGCAGCCCATCGGGCTCCTGGATCAGCTTTGTGTCTGTGGCCTCCAGCTATCGGGCTCCTGGATCAACTTTGTGTCTGTAGCCTCCAGCTATCGGGCTCCAGGATAAGCTTTGTGTCTCTGGTCTCTAGCGATCGGGCTCCTGGATCAGCTTTGTGTCTGTGGCCTCCAGCCATCAGGCTCCTGGATCAGCTTTGTGTCTGTGGTCTCTAACCATCGGGCTCCTGGATAAGCTTTGTGTCTCTGGTCTCTAGCCATCGGGCTCCTGGATCAACTTTGTGTCTGTGGCCTGCAGCCATCGGGCTTCTGGATCAGCTTTGTGTCTGTGGCATCCAGCTATCGGGCTCCTGGATCAGCTTTGTGTCTGTGGCCTCTAACCATCGGGCTCCTGGATCAGCTTTGTATCTGTGGCCTCTAACCATCGGGCTCCTGGATCAGCTTTGTGTCTGTAGCCTGCAGCCATTGGGCCCCTAGATCAGATTTGTGTCTGCGGCCTCCAGCTATGGGGCTCTTGGATGAGCTTTGTGTCTGTGGCTTCTAACCATTGGGCTCCTGGATCAGCTTTGTGTCTGTGGCCTCCAGCCATCGGGCTCCAGGATCAGCTTTGTGTCTGTGGCCTCTTAACATCGAGCTCCTGGATCAGCATTGTGTCTGTAGCCTGCAGCCATCAGGCCCCTGGATCAGATTTGTGTCTGCGGCCTCCAGCTATGGGGCTCCTGGATGAGCTTTGTGTCTGTGGTTTCTAACCATCGGGCTCCTGGATCAGCTTTGTGTCTGTGGCTGCAGCCCATCGGGCTCCTGGATCAGCTTTGTGTCTCTGGCCTCCAGCCGTAGGGCTCCTGGATCAGCTTTGTGTCTGGGGCCTCCAGCCATCGGGCTCCTGGAACAGCATTGTGTCTGTGGCCTCCAGCCATCAGGTTCCTGGATCAGCTTTGTGTCTGTGGCCTCCATCCAATGGGCTCCTGGATCAGCTTTGTGTCTGTGGCCTGCAGCCATCGGGCTCCTGGATCCGCTTCGTGTCTTGGCCTCCAGTCATCGGCCTCCTGGATCAGCATTGTGTCTATGGCCTTCAGCTATCGTGCTCCTGGATCAGCTTTGTGTCTGTGGCTGCAGCCCATCGGGCTCCTGAATCAGCTTTGTGTCTGTGGCCTGCAGCCATCGGGCTCCTGGATCAGCTTTGTGTCTCTGGTCTCTAGCCATCGGGCTCCTGGATCAGCTTTGTGTCTGTGGCCTGCAGACATCGGGCTTCTGGATCAGCTTTGTGTCTGTGGCATCCAGCTTTCGGGCTCCTGGATCAACTTTGTGTCTGTGGCCTCTAACGATCGGGCTCCTGGATCAGCTTTGAATCTGTAGCTTCCAGCCATAGGGCTCCTGGATCAGCTTTGTGTCTGTGGCTGCAGCCCATCGGGCTCCTGGATCAGCTTTGTGTCTGTGGCCTCCAGCTATCGGGCTCCTGGATCAACTTTGTGTCTGTAGCCTCCAGCTATCGGGCTCCAGGATAAGCTTTGTGTCTCTGGTCTCTAGCGATCGGGCTCCTGGATCAGCTTTGTGTCTGTGGCCTCCAGCCATCGGGCTCCTGGATCAGCTTTGTGTCTGTGGTCTCTAACCATCGGGCTCCTGGATAAGCTTTGTGTCTCTGGTCTCCAGCCATCGGGCTCCTGGATCAGCTTTGTGTCTGTGGCCTGCAGCCATCGGGCTCCATGATCAGCTTTGTGTCTGTGGCTTCTAAACCTCGAGCTCCTGGATCAGCTTTGTGTCTGTAGCCTGCAGCGATCCGGCTCCTGGATCAGCTTTGTGTCTCTGGCCTCCAGCCATCGGGCTCCTGGATCAGCTTTGTGTCAGGGGCCTCCAGCCATCGGGATCCTGGAACTTCATTGTGTCTGTGGCCTCCAGCCATCAGGATCCTGGATCAGCTTTGTGTCTGTGGCCTCCATCCAATGGGCTCCTGGATCAGCTTTGTGTCTGTGGCCTGCAGCCATCGGGATCCTGGATCCGCTTCGTGTCTGTGGCCTCCAGTCATCGGCCTCCTGGATCAGCATTGTGTCTATGGCCTCCAGCTATCGGGCTCCTGGATCAGCTTTGTGTCTGTGGCTGCAGCCCATCGGGCTCCTGAATCAGCTTTGTGTCTGTGGCCTCCAGCCATCGGGCTCCTGGATCAGCTTCGTGTCTCTGGTCTCTAGCCATCGGGCTCCTGGATCAGCTTTGTGTCTGTGGCCTGCAGCCATCGGGCTTCTGGATCAGCTTTGTGTCTGTGGCCTCCAGCCATCGGGCTCCTGGATCAGCTTTGTGTCTCTGGTCTCTAGCCATCGGGTTCCTGGATCAGCTTTGTGTCTGTGGCCTGCAGCCATCGGGCTTCTGGATCAGCTTTGTGTCTGTGGCATCCAGCTATCGGGCTCCTGGATCAGCTTTGTGTCTGTGGCTGCAGCCCATCGGGCTCCTGGATCAGCTTTGTGTCTCTGGCCTCCAGCTATCGGGCTCCTGGATCAGCTTTGTGTCTGTGGCTGCAGCCCATCGGGCTCCTGGATCAGCTTTGTGTCTGTGGCCTCCAGCCATCGGGCTCCTGGATCAGCTTTGTGTCTGTGGCCTCTAACCATCGGGCTCCAGGACAAGCTTTGTGTCTCTGGTCTCTAGCGATCGGGCTCCTGGATCAGCTTTGTGTCTGTGGCCTCCAGCCATCGGGCTCCTAGATCAGCTTTGTGTCTGTGGCCTCTAACCATCTGGCTCCTGGATAAGCTTTGTGTCTCTGGTCTCTAGCCATCGGGCTTTTGGATCAGCTTTTTTTCTGTGGCCTGCAGCCATTGGGCTCCAGGATCATCTTTGTTTCTCTGGCCTCCAGCCATTGGGCTCCTGGATCAGCTTTGTGTCTGGGGCCTCCAGCCATTGGGCTCCTGGAACAGCATTGTGTCTGTGGCCTCCAGCCATCAGGATCCTGGATCAGCTTTTTGTCTGTTTCCTCCATCCAATGGGCTCCTGGATCAGCTTTGTGTCTGTTGCCTGCAGCCATCGGGATCCTGGATCCGCTTCGTGTCTGTGGCCTCCAGTCATCGGCCTCCTGGATCAGCATTGTGTCTATGGCCTCCAGCTATCGTGCTCCTGTATCAGCTTTGTGTCTGTGGCTGCAGCCCATCGGGCTCCTGAATCAGCTTTGTGTCTGTGGCCTCCAGCCATCGGGCTCCTGGATCAGCTTTGTGTCTCTGGTCTCTAGCCATCGGGCTCCTGGATCAGCTTTGTGTCTGTGGCCTGCAGACATCGGGCTTCTGGATCAGCTTTGTGTCTGTGGCATCCAGCTTTCGGGCTCCTGGATCAGCTTGGTGTCTGTGGCTGCAGCCCATCGGGCTCCTGGATCAACTTTGTGTCTGTGGCCTCTAACGATCGGGCTCCTGGATCAGCTTTGAATCTGTAGCTTCCAGCCATAGGGCTCCTGGATCAGCTTTGTGTCTGTGGCTGCAGCCCATCGGGCTCCTGGATCAGCTTTGTGTCTGTAGCCTCCAGCTATCGGGCTCCAGGATAAGCTTTGTGTCTCTGGTCTCTAGCGATCGGGCTCCTGGATCAGCTTTGTGTCTGTGGCCTCCAGCCATCGGGCTCCTGGATCAGCTTTGTATCTGTGGTCTCTAACCATCGGGCTCCTGGATAAGCTTTGTGTCTCTGGTCTCTAGCCATCGGGCTCCTGGATCAACTTTGTGTCTGTGGCCTGCAGCCATCGGGCTTCTGGATCAGCTTTGTGTCTGTGGCATCCAGCTATCGGGCTCCTGGATCAGCTTTGTGTCTGTGGCCTCTAACCATCGGGCTCCTGGATCAGCTTTGTATCTGTGGCCTCTAACCATTGGGCTCCTGGATCAGCTTTGTGTCTGTGGCCTCCAGCCATCGGGCTCCAGGATCAGCTTTGTGTCTGTGGCCTCTTAACATCGAGCTCCTGGATCAGCATTGTGTCTGTAGCCTGCAGCCATCAGGCCCCTGGATCAGATTTGTGTCTGCGGCCTCCAGCTATGGGGCTCCTGGATGAGCTTTGTGTCTGTGGCTTCTAACCATCGGGCTCCTGGATCAGCTTTGTGTCTGTGGCTGCAGCCCATCGGGCTCCTGGATCAGCTTTGTGTCTCTGGCCTCCAGCCGTAGGGCTCCTGGATCAGCTTTGTGTCTGGGGCCTCCAGCCATCGGGCTCCTGGAACAGCATTGTGTCTGTGGCCTCCAGCCATCAGGTTCCTGGATCAGCTTTGTGTCTGTGGCCTCCATCCAATGGGCTCCTGGATCAGCTTTGTGTCTGTGGCCTGCAGCCATCGGGCTCCTGGATCCGCTTCGTGTCTTGGCCTCCAGTCATCGGCCTCCTGGATCAGCATTGTGTCTATGGCCTTCAGCTATCGTGCTCCTGGATCAGCTTTGTGTCTGTGGCTGCAGCCCATCGGGCTCCTGAATCAGCTTTGTGTCTGTGGCCTCCAGCCATCGGGCTCCTGGATCAGCTTTGTGTCTCTGGTCTCTAGCCATCGGGCTCCTGGATCAGCTTTGTGTCTGTGGCCTGCAGACATCGGGCTTCCGGATCAGCTTTGTGTCTGTGGCATCCAGCTTTCGGGCTCCTGGATCAGCTTGGTGTCTGTGGCTGCAGCCCATCGGGCTCCTGGATCAACTTTGTGTCTGTGGCCTCTAACGATCGGGCTCCTGGATCAGCTTTGTATCTGTAGCTTCCAGCCATAGGGCTCCTGGATCAGCTTTGTGTCTGTGGCTGCCGCCCATCGGGCTCCTGGATCAGCTTTGTGTGTGTGGCCTCCAGCCATCGGGCTCCTGGATCAGCTTTGTGTCTGTGGTCTCTAACCATCGGGCTCCTGGATAAGCTTTGTGTCTCTGGTCTCTAGCCATCGGGCTCCTGGATCAACCTTGTGTCTGTGGCCTGCAGCCATCGGGCTCCAGGATCAGCTTTGTATCTGTAGCTTCCAGCCATCGGGCTCCTGGATCAGCTTTGTGTCTGTGGCTGCATCCCATCGGGCTCCTGGATCAGCTTTGTGTCTGTGGCCTCCAGCCATCGGGCTCCTGGATCAGCTTTGTGTCTCTGGTCTCCAGCCATCGGGCTCCTGGATCAGCTTTGTGTCTGTGGCCTGCAGCCATCGGGCTCCATGATCAGCTTTGTGTCTGTGGCTTCTAAACCTCGAGCTCCTGGATCAGCTTTGTGTCTGTAGCCTGCAGCGATCCGGCTCCTGGATCAGCTTTGTGTCTCTGGCCTCCAGCCATCGGGCTCCTGGATCAGCTTTGTGTCTGTGGCTGCAGCCCATCGGGCTCCTGGATCAGCTTTGTGTCTGTGGCCTCCAGCTATCGGGCTCCTGGATCAACTTTGTGTCTGTAGCCTCCAGCTATCGGGCTCCTGGATCAGCTTTGTGTCTGTGGCTGCAGCCCATCGGGCTCCTGGATCAGCTTTGTGTCTGTGGCCTCCAGCCATCGGGCTCCTGGATCAGCTTTGTGTCTGTGGCCTCTAACCATCGGGCTCCAGGATAAGCTTTGTGTCTCTGGTCTCTAGCGATCGGGCTCCTGGATCAGCTTTGTGTCTGTGGCCTCCAGCCATCGGGCTCCTAGATCAGCTTTGTGTCTGTGGCCCTTAACCATCTGGCTCCTGGATCAGCTTTGTGTCTGTGGCATCCAGCTTTCGGGCTCCTGGATCAGCTTGGTGTCTGTGGCTGCAGCCCATCGGGCTCCTGGATCAACTTTGTGTCTGTGGCCTCTAACGATCGGGCTCCTTGATCAGCTTTGTATCTGTAGCTTCCAGCCATAGGGCTCCTGGATCAGCTTTGTGTCTGTGGCTGCCGCCCATCGGGCTCCTGGATCAGCTTTGTGTCTGTGGCCTCCAGCCATCGGGCTCCTGGATCAGCTTTGTGTCTGTGGTCTCTAACCATCGGGCTCCTGGATAAGCTTTGTGTCTCTGGTCTCTAGCCATCGGGCTCCTGGATCAACTTTGTGTCTGTGGCCTGCAGCCATCGGGCTCCAGGATCAGCTTTGTATCTGTAGCTTCCAGCCATCGGGCTCCTGGATCAGCTTTGTGTCTGTGGCTGCAGCCCATCGGGCTCCTGGATCAGCTTTGTGTCTGTGGCCTCCAGCCATCGGGCTCCTGGATCAGCTTTGTGTCTCTGGTCTCCAGCCATCGGGCTCCTGGATCAGCTTTGTGTCTGTGGCCTGCAGCCATCGGGCTCCATGATCAGCTTTGTGTCTGTGGCTTCTAAACCTCGAGCTCCTGGATCAGCTTTTTGTCTGTAGCCTGCAGCGATCCGGCTCCTGGATCAGCTTTGTGTCTCTGGCCTCCAGCCATCGGGCTCCTGGATCAGCTTTGTGTCTGTGGCCTGCAGCCATCGGGATCCTGGATCCGCTTCGTGTCTGTGGCCTCCAGTCATCGGCCTCCTGGATCAGCATTGTGTCTATGGCCTCCAGCTATCGGGCTCCTGGATCAGCTTTGTGTCTGTGGCTGCAGCCCATCGGGCTCCTGAATCAGCTTTGTGTCTGTGGCCTCCAGCCATCGGGCTCCTGGATCAGCTTTGTGTCTCTGGTCTCTAGCCATCGGGCTCCTGGATCAGCTTTGTGTCTGTGGCCTGCAGCCATCGGGCTTCTGGATCAGCTTTGTGTCTGTGGCCTCCAGCCATCGGGCTCCTGGATCAGCTTTGTGTCTGTGGCCTGCAGCCATCGGGCTTCTAGATCAGCTTTGTGTCTGTGGCATCCAGCTATCGGGCTCCTGGATCAGCTTTGTGTCTGTGGCTGCAGCCCATCGGGCTCCTGGATCAACATTGTGTCTGTGGCCTCTAACGATCGGGCTCCTGGATCAGCTTTGTATCTGTAGCTTCCAGCCATAGGGCTCCTGGATCAGCTTTGTGTCTGTGGCTGCAGCCCATCGGGCTCCTGGATCAGCTTTGTGTCTGTGGCCTCCAGCTATCGGGCTCCTGGATCAACTTTGTGTCTGTAGCCTCCAGCTATCGGGCTCCTGGATCAGCTTTGTGTCTGTGGCTGCAGCCCATCGGGCTCCTGGATCAGCTTTGTGTCTGTGGCCTCCAGCCATCGGGCTCCTGGATCAGCTTTGTGTCTGTGGCCTCTAACCATCGGGCTCCAGGATAAGCTTTGTGTCTCTGGTCTCTAGCGATCGGGCTCCTGGATCAGCTTTGTGTCTGTGGCCTCCAGCCATCGGGCTCCTAGATCAGCTTTGTGTCTGTGGCCCTTAACCATCTGGCTCCTGGATAAGCTTTGTGTCTCTGGTCTCTAGCCATCGGGCTCCTGGATCAGCTTTTTTTCTGTGGCCTGCAGCCAACGGGCTCCAGGATCATCTTTGTTTCTCTGGCCTCCAGCCATTGGGCTCCTGGATCAGCTTTGCGTCTGGGGCCTCCAGCCATCGGGCTCCTGGAACAGCATTGTGTCTGTGGCCTCCAGCCATCAGGATCCTGGATCAGCTTTTTGTCTGTTTCCTCCATCCAATGGGCTCCTGGATCAGCTTTGTGTCTGTTGCCTGCAGCCATCGGGATCCTGGATCCGCTTCGTGTTTGTGGCCTCCAGTCATCGGCCTCCTGGATCAGCA